>NC_086344.1:13681227-13981227 GCF_032445375.1 Bacillus rossius redtenbacheri | reverse complement strand
AACCGCCCATAGCACATTACTAACAACATTCAAACTCTTGTTCTTAGCATGGAAAGTAGTTGAAATCATATTTTTCCATGAACTTGCTACCTACTGGTAAATAATTCTTGTCTCAAGTAATGAAATTATGAAATTATACAATAATTATAGCTTTGCAGTTTTACAGAATGATTTAAAATATATCAGGATATATAATAGAAAGTCCCTTTTTGTATTTTATTTCCTATTAATATTAAAAAAAAAATATGATTTAGGTTGTTTGTGAATTTAATTTAATTACTTTCCTGATGGTGTATTGGGAAATGAATAAAACCAGATGTGTGTTATTTATTATTATACCTACCAACAGTTTGAAAAACTTTTTAGAGTACATAGGCACAACATACAATTATTAATACATTAAATATTCATACATACATACATACATTAAGAGATGACACAAATACAGATACAGTTAATATGAACATCAACTCCACTGTTAATAACATGAACAGCAAAACAAAATAACCATTAGGACTGTTCAGTGAGCCAAAAATCAGAGTAACATTCTCTGAGATACCTACACTTTTAAACTGAGCTTTTTGATTCAGTGTTGTTTGGATCAGCTCACAATTTTCTTTGCGTCCTAATTGGCACTCCAAAAATATTTTGCTGCTTCTTGTAGTGAATTAATCGGTATTCCATCAACCTCTTTTAGTTTTCCCGAAGTTCTGCCAGATGTGTGGTTGTCGCCTGGAACAAAATAAACAACATGACTTAAAAGATTTTTTTTTATTACTAAACAGGAGGAATAGAAAAATTATTTTCTGAAAATTAATTTTTTGAATCTTACAAAATGTGATGAAAATTCTGTAAAAGTACGTTTCGAGATTGAATTTTTTTTTGTTTGAATCTGATCAGTGCAGCTCCGATTCTGCATTGAGCGTGGAAGAACGTGCCTTTCTATTTGCTGCATCGACTCGCTTGTTTTTCCCTAGTTTAGTTTTGTGGATCCAATTAATCAAAATAATAATTGTGATGCTGCGGAAAGATGGCTGTTCTCCTCAGACTCGTGGTCTGGACAGCGGAGTGGCCAAGGCTGTACATACCCCGGTCGTCATTACTGGCGAATAACTCGAGTTAGCGATACTGCGATATCAAGATATAACCAACTATACGGAGGTTTTGAAACCATCAAAAATCTTGTCGTACAGAAATGTCTGGGTTCAAAAAACCGGGATTGTTTTGTGTTTATATATATTTTGTGTGTGTGTGTGTGGTGCGGAGCACAACATGATCCTGCGGATGAATAGAGTACTGGGAACAGGTCGGTCGTCCGTGTCCCCCGTGGCCGTCCCAGTCGCCGTGAAAGCGGCTTCAGGATGCCCCAAAGGCCTGGCGACTTCGCTTATCCATGACCAGACAACGGACGAGCGTTTTGGGCGCTCCGCTGTTTACTTTGTCTCTGCTGCGCGAGGTGCGATAAACAATCCGATCAAGCGCGAGACTGGCTCCTGAACTATCAGAGATATTGTCGAGGCCCGGGATTGGCACGTATCTGTAACTTCAAACAGATAGAAAAACCTGAATTTTAAAAAAAGTACTTTTGCAAACTGATGAAGGGCCTCGCCTACCCGGGCGCACACGAGGTGCGCAGAGCTTCAGGAAAAAAACCATGCGATTTAAAAATCTGCTCAGGATATCCGAGTGGGGTCTATTTACGCCGAGGGCAGATAAACAGTTCCATTTCCGCATTTTGTTTTCAGACTGTGTCGGAAAGTTAAAAATTAGTAAATAATGTGTTTTGATAATTTTTAGGCATGAAACCTGCGATTGACTCTTGAAAGCACGCGAGGACTTGCTTTGCACCTTCGTGCATTGCGAGAAAATTTAGGGGCGCTAGAAGAACCAGTGAGCATCACACTTATCATCAGAACTTCACTGTTTTCTAAACTTAATTTTTTTTTTTTTTTCAAAAGGGCTATAATTTTGTCTGGCCTTTGGTTCCAAGGTTGCTATTTTGTAAAATAATAAAAGTGGTGAAACTCGACATCTTGTCCTTTTCCCGCAGACTATAAGTAGGACCCGCAATGGTTTTACACTTTGTTTCAGTTAACTCTGTGCTCTTGTGCTCTGCTTAATGGTCTGTTGCATCTCAATGCTAGGGAGGAACTAGCCTTAACACCAGATGCTCTGCTCATTTCATGTTCAATTACAAAGACCTGTGTTCTGTGTTCTGTTTTTCCGAAGTCGAGTAAAATTATTCTACAGGTGTGGCCAAATCATCAAAATATCTTAATAGTCGCAATGACCTTCCTAAATAAACTTAATCCCATGTGTCTGTGTAAATCCAGTTGCACAGTTGTTCACGATCCTTCACAAGGGAAGCACATCCTTAATTTGTAACTGATACAGTGCTTAATGTGAGAGTGTTTTGCATTATCACTTGCTCGTATTGTATCTTTTTTTTTTCTGAAATGCAGATTTGGTTATAATTTAAACATACTCTTATGAAGTTGTTAATGCTGTGCAAAACCCATAGTTTGTGCATTGACTGATCGGTAGAGCTCATCACTAGAATTTGGTTGTGTCTGAACCTGAACTTAGTCGTATTTGGTATTTCATTGTCTGCAACGAACGTCTCGAATTAATTTTATAGTTCTTAATCGGACCCATGTGTCATGGTGCTGTCTTTACCATTGTAAAACAATTTCTCTCTAATGACATACTTATTGAAACATGTAGGTACTTGATTGACTATTTTACTAGTGTTCCAAGTCTTGTACAACTTTATTTAGGACCAAACCAAATATGTACTTTATTTTATACCCGTAAGTGTTATTACCCCAGACAAATTTAAGATTTATTACGTTCTTTGTTATAATAATAAAAATTATTATCTGTCATAGAAAATCACACTTCAAAGTTTCAATTGGATTAAAATACTATGAAAATGTAATCTGTAACTATTTATTATTCCTAATTATTTTTAATTTAAAAAGGTCAACATTCATTGAAAAGAAATTGGATGTAATTAACGTGTGTAGAGATCTGATTGGGTAGGTTAATCGTAATGTGTGGGAAAAATGAAATTAAAGCATTTCTTTGGTAAAATCGTAGTCCAGCCAATTGCAAAGCATCAAGAAAATCATTTGAAGTGTTCAAATAATTAAAACTGTATTTAATAGTCGCCTATTAAGTGGGTACCCTATGAATCCAGAAGGTCGCAGGGGCCTAAATGTTGTTACCTTTCGAGTGCTCCACAGTGCAGTCCACACTGCAAGAATATTTGTATTAAAAACTTTGCCGTATTTTTTTTATATCTACTGTAAAATAACATAGCTGATGTGTTAATATTATTTCAATAGCTCTGTATATAATTTTTACTTAATTTTTATCGAGCCAATACTTAATATACTTCTAAAATTGTTGACCTTGAAATAGATTTGACTCATTCCTGAACATAAAGGCTGTTCTTGCACTTTCCATCAGGCGACCATGCAGTATGCTGCAAATGTTATTCATAATACATTTAATTTTCTCTGTAAATTGATTGCATGAGCTTTATATTAAAATCATGTCTGTCTAACTAGCTTCTAAGCCAAAACCTTCAAATAATATGAAACAATTTCCAATAACAGTTACGTAGTTTATACCAACTAAAAAAAAGGGGTGCGTGTACTTATGTACGCGCGTGAGAAGTTATACTTCTTTGGCATCATTAAAAATAGTTTTTAATTGCATGCAAATAATTAATTACAATAAAATAATAAAAGGGCTGGAAAAAGATAGTCAACACAGTCAATAAAGTTCAGTTTAAATTTGAAAAATTAAATAAATAAAATTTTGAGAATAATAAATATATATGACATAATTTGTACTAAATATTATAAGATTCTTAATTTTAAATATTTATTATTGATTATTTAATATTTGAAACCAAATAAATAAATTAAATAATTAAAAAAGTTTTCATTAAATTTGTTCATTTATTTTTATAAATATTTATTATTTATTCAATTTAATAATAAATATTAAAAATTAATATTTTAATTTGATGTTCAATTTTAATTTTTATCGCAATTTTTTTATTAAATATTTATTAAATTTATTTATTTATTTTGTAAATATTAAATAACCAATAATAAATATTTAACATTAATAATTTAATAATATTTAGTGTTAACTATATTAAATAACATTGTAATTTATATCAATAAATAATACATACAGGTAGTTAACCTCAATTATATTGGAGCACTTGAAAAAGTATAAAGGCACAATTTTTTTTACTAATATTTACGAATAGTAAATAATATTATTCAAAATATTCAATTTAAATCACTACTGAATATAATTTATTAGCACATATATAATTCGCACTTGTATGAAACTAAAACACGTGTTGTGAATGTAGAAACTAGAAACATGTGGATAAATATTATAAATATGAAAATAGTGATCAGAGGCGACGAGCGTGCCAACATGTGCGACTAATAGAGGTTCATTTCTATTTTGTCGGTAGCTTTTTTTTTTGAGACTTAATGAGCGGTTTGGCGGGCAGCTTCAACCTGTTAATTTTGTGTTACAGTCATGCGTGCGCATCTTTTAATTTCACTCTCATCATTTTTTCATAACGTGCCTAAAGAAGTATAACTTCAAAAATGAGTCAATACATGATTCAGGTTTATTTTTTTTTTTGGCATAGTGCCTATGAACATGTGCTCACATTGATTGCACTAGTACCAAAACTAGAGTTTCAGTATTCTTTTCTAGTAATACATTCATTAACTTCGGAGGTTTTTCAGTTCTGGATTTACGTCTGATATTCATGTAATATTTACGTTGCATATTGTTTTGAGTGTACAGCTCATCAAATGTTAGCCAGTCGTATTGGGAGCGTGTGTGTGCTATCCAGGGCACAGCTGTGACGGTAGCTGTGCAGATGGAATAGCCGCGTATTGTGGAGACGGTAGCTGCTGGTCGCACGGTTTGTTTCTGAGAGACAACCCCCAGCTGCCACGCCCAATGCCGGTCGGAGGCAAAGTGGCCGAGAGGGCAGGCGATTCTGTTTGCGATTGGGTTTTCCTCGACGGTCTGAGATGTAACGCTATTGTGTTGTGCCGGGAGAGAAAGTAAGATCAGCAATAGTTTCTATTCGAGACACGATGGGGAAGCACAGTGACTGATGAGACAAGTCTGTAGTTACCGAATTCCACCCCTAAGGGGGTTAAAAAGTGTTCAGTATGGTTCAGAGATAATTAATTATATCTTTGAAATTAATCAAGCTAAAAAAGAAGATATTCGGTACCAATGATTAACATACAAAAACGTCCACCAAAAATTCAGAATTTTTCGAAAATCGACCACTAAGGTGTGAAAAAGGGATGATTATGTTTTAAATATAAATAAAAATAATTGAGAATTTAATTAAGCGGAATAAATGATGTTGGATACTAATAACAAAAAACATGAATACAAACGACCATAATTTTTATATTTTATGTAATTGAAACCGTAAGTGTTGAAAAAAAGGGTAAATATGATTTTAAGATTAATAATTATATCTCCAAATTTAATTGTACGTAATAATTTATATTAGGTACCAATAATAAACATTCAAAAACTACAAAATAATTTTTTTATATTTATAATTTTCCCTCTGATGGGGAAAAGAGGAAGTTTTAATAATTATATCTCCTAATTAAATGAATGGTAGTATCGAGAAACTCTGTCGGGAAGAAAAAGACGATGTAGGCAAAGGATCAGGCTGGTCTCTGTCTTAAGAAAAGTCGATTGGAGCTAAGAACTAGTCCAATATTTTTGACTGTCGGCCGGTTGAGTGGCGTGTGGGGAGTGGTCTAAATGAGCTTGACGGAAGTGACAGGCGCCTGTTGGCAGTGACTGTGAAGACTCCTTCAGCTTTGTATGTCAAGGATGTGAATCCACCAGATGTACTTGTGAGTTTTCACGCTCAGGACGTATCAAAGCAGTTTTTGAGATGACATTTCGAGGGGTATAGACAAAATTGCAACGTGATTATGAGTTGTGTACTGGGTCGTGAATAAAAGTGATGAATTGTAAAAAAGATAATAATCGCTCAAATAAGATGCTCTTGTTTATAACTCATGATTTCTGCAAGGTAACATGTTTGAGCTACGTTTTATTTGGGGTGCTATTTGTTCCGCCCTTTTAGGGATGAATCATTTTGCCACAGGATAGCTTTAATATAAATCGAAGGAAGATGTTTGAATCAGTTAATGTGTCTTTGCAAAAATTAACTGTGTAAGATTTTGTCACACGTTAGCGGACAGAAAGTTCTAATATGAGAGAAGTGCATGTCATTGGTCCCTTGAGCATTTGCTAACTGACATGCAAGCTACAAGTTGCTTTGTCACTTGCGGGCAGGCAAACTGGAAGCTAGAGTTAAAGGTCGGTGGAGCTGGCTAAGAATTTATTTACGAGATGGAAATTCACCTTTAATAGAACAATCTTCAGAGTATGTGTAGAAGTTTCATCTACACTTAGTCTACCAGTCAGCCATCTTCACACGGTTTCCTGCCAAATTTTAGAGACGTGTAGCAGGTTGTCTGCTGGTCTTGAAATAAACAGTACCTGCCCTGGAAATCATGAAATTTTCATTTACGGCAATTTTTTGCTAGCTTGTATATATTTTTTTTGATGCTGTACTTTGGTTTATAGTCGTGCGTTAATTATAAATAGTTGGAGACTGTCCAATTGAATTTACGTAGATATTGCCTCTGAAAAGGCTTTAGTTTACTAGTTTGAAAAGCTGCACGTTCCTCTAAACAGGAGATCTAGTTAGATCTTAAATTTGACTTGAGCGTATAGTATATTAAATAAAAACTCACCCATTGAACAAAAAAGATTGCGGAAAAATAGTGAAAACCGTTGCAGTTTAGTTGTGGTTTACTTGATTTCGCAACTATTCACCAATGATGGTGTTTGTAATTGGACTCTGTGAATTTCGTTCAGCTCCTGTATGTGTGCTAACTATAGCTACTTGTTGTTGACAGTGTTATGTGTCTCAGTGGGTTCATTACAGTGGATGGTGGGGGTGAGAATGACTTCTCACACTTATCGTTCTTTATCTTGTGGCTTTCTGCATTGTGCTCCTAACAGTTTTGCTGATGATTAATAATTAGTTTCAGGTTGTATATGCTTATTTGCATTTCCAGAGAACCATTGAAAGTACAAGGGCTTTTAAAAATGTTTTTCACAAAAAAAAATTGGTTGTCTGTAAAGCCGGTTTACGGACGATAGTTTAACGTGACAATGTCTTAAAACATTGATGAAATGATTGCATACTTTTATGAACAAAATTGGATAATTTTCATTGAATTATCACTATTTTGTATGGATACAAAGAAGGAGTGAAATGAAATCCACAATTGAATTGATAAATTTACTTTTATTTGCACTCATTAATTCAAATATGTTAATTACTTTAACTAAGAGATTATTTTAACTATAACTTTTATACATGTTTGCTATTTAACTCTTCCAATCTGTGTTATTCTGTTAAGGATAGGACAATGATAGGAAAAGTAGGAAACGAATGGGAGTGTTTCAAGTTCAGTGTGCCTCGAAAAAGTCAAATCGATGGTTGTTCCAATCAAGTGGAAGAGAGAGAGATGTGGCTCAAGCGTACAATGAGTGTAACAGGACAATGAGTCATCCTTTTTCATGTGTGCAGCCGGCGTTCATCAATTTATTAGACGTTGTCACGTCAAAAAATGTTTTAGCCTAAAATCTTGATTTTGTTCCTTGCTCCCCTCATGATTTCACTGCCGGGTCATTTACAATGTAATCTTGCATAGTGTTTTATCGTGTTACAAAAAGCTCATTGAGTATTGTGAAATCTGGTGTAATAAGTCAAAAGAAGTTTGTTATCAGAAAGCAGCATTAATTTCTAGTTTTGCTTTGGCATGTTGAGAGATTATTCTCTGAAGTGTGTGGTGGATTCTGCCTAATGATTGAAGTCCAGAGTTTCATTAGTGATGGTGAAATAATTTATGTTGTAACCATAATTATTGTATTGTGATTTGTAAAAGGGTATTTTAGCATTCAAATTATTTCAATTAATTGAGCTTCCATTTAGTACTAAATGATGCAAAAAAAAAATTCTTTCCTCCCTCATTTGTGTGTGTGATAAGGTAATCAATTGTTGTATGCGCATAAGATATTTATTTTGAAATTAGTGAACCAGCTATACGTAACGAGCGTGTTCATTTGCGTAGGTGCAGATCACATAACAAAACGTCAAACAATACATTAACACTTTCTTTTCCACATTTTCCCATCCTTGCCAGCACTGTAGCGTTTCGCAAAATATTGCTGCCGTCCAACTTTGAACTCTGGGGAGGTCGGATCACGGAATGGATAATGGTGGCAGGGAATAATACTTCACAATTAAATGGGGAGTCTGAAATTTAAAAAAAAAAAAATTATAACTTATTTTTTACATCTTAAAAAGTCAAGATCAAACCTAAAGTTTTATCTTGTAAAGAGTTTTAAGTTAAAAAAAAAACACTATACAGTTAGTTACACTATATAGTGTTGAAAAAAAGTAATTAATTTTATAAAAAATAATTAAACAAGCTTAAAAGTTAAGGTGCTGATTAGTGAAGATAATTTTTTATGTAGTATTTTAATTTTTATTTTTAATTCTAAGAAAGTTTTTGGGAAGGAGGGGGGGTCGCCCAAAGACTGCTGCTTTTGCCTTCCTATTATATGGGTTATTTTGTTTGTTCTGTGGATTCCTTGTGATAGGCATAAAAAAAATTAATACAGCATATAAAGCAGAGGTGGTTTCAGCTATTTGGGAGGGGCATCACTTTTACATAACATGAGCGTGTAAGGGGGACCCAAAAATAACCAGAATCGTAATGTTGCACATCACGTACCTGCAGCGCCAGTTTTCGGTGCTAGTAAACTGTCGTCTGACCTTTCTTGAGTCAATTAAGCCAAGTGGTGTCACCCTAAAATGACAAGATTTCTGTGGCAGTTCTGTGTGTGTCTGTTAGTGTTCTGTTGACAAGAAAAAATGGCTGATTGTCATGAACAATGTGTGGTTGTGAAGTTCTGTTTTCTTGCTGTGGAAGAACACAGCGGAAACTTCACAGCTGCACATTGTTCGTGGGAGTCGGCCGTGTTTTCGTGTTGCGAGTGCGCTAAAGACGTACACAGAACTGCCAGAGAAACTGTATTCGTCATTCCCGGGAGATGCCACTCGGCAGACTGTCTCGGGAGAGGTTCTGCAACGCTCCCTAGCGGCGAAAATAGGTGCTACAGACCCGTGATGCGCAACATTACGATTCTGGTTATTTTTGCATCCCCCCCTCGTATGTGTGTAACCCCTTTCTTCCTACACCCGAAACTGAGCACCATTTACAACACTGGTGTGCGCATTACACGCTTCTGTGCCCTAGGTACTGAAGTGGAATTCAGTCTTCACGCCGGTTATGTGCGACTATAGGACTTAAGCGGATATTCTTTAACAGGGTTGCTAGAAACATGAAAAACTTGGGAACAGGTTTGTCTGGGTATTTCTCAGGGAAGTTTTTTTTTAATGATTAGGTTAATGAAAAATTTAAGTTACATCAGAATTAAATTTTGGGTTTGTACTGCTTCCACGTACAAGTCCTTTCTTCCCCCTTTCTTACCCATATCTAAGAGTTGCAAAATGTTATTCTCCCATTCCTTTTTGGTCGTTAAGTATATCAGCAATTCAACCACGAGAATTGACTTCAATGCTATTAATAGTGGTGCGATAAAATAATTGATATTTGCCTGTTGCATTAGTGAAGTGCAGTGTGCCTACGAGTTACAATTTGGAATTTTAATATTTAATAGTTTTTTTGCGAAAAACTAATTTAGTGGTCACGGAAAATGTTTTTTTTTTTTTTCCATGTCTGGAAAAGTCAAGAAATTTTTTTATCATTGGTACGCTAGTCAGGCTGTATAATTTCATGGTGCATGTGTCCATCGTTCTTACAATATTGTGTACCTATAAAACAGTGCTGTCCAAAGAATACATCTTTGAAAAAAAAACTTCCATTAGAAAGTGTGATGGCTCTTCATTGCTGTTCTTAAGGTTTCAATGTTGAATTTTTTTGGCAAGGATAGATTTGTAAACTTCGTAGGTATTTTAACCTTCCACAACAGGGGCAGAAATATGATGGAGGGGTGGGAAGTGAGATGGCCAGGTGAGCTAACATCCCTTCGGAGCTGTTAGCCACAGCATAGAATGCATCCAAGGAAGACCGGCTGTACATTGGCACAGAATTTAACACTCAAATTGTGTTACAAATTTTGAAGTATTTATTATACTATTTTGTTTTGACAGGCACAAGGTAAAGCACAAGATAATAAAATTTGACACGATTTTAAACTTACTACATTGAATACATTAGTTCATTGCGTACTATGGTAGACAAGAATCTGTACGAATCTGCCTCGAGTATGTTGCAAGGAATGTAGTTGGCAAATAATCTATGATATTTTGTTGGCAAGCATCACTTAAATAAACTGGAGTACATAAAATATTATATTAGGTCTGAATGAAAATCAGGACACATACATCTGAACAAATGTTGCAGGTAGTTGCAAAAGTAAAAATGCAAATTCAATAATAATTCTTCAAAATTAGAATATTGTACAAAAAATTAAACATAACCAAGTCAAGACTTTACACTTTTTTTATAGCATCCGAGTAATTTCTGTAGGATTAAAATACAACGGAGTCCCACTAATCCGAATTTTTTGCGGCCCAAGGCCTGTTCGGATTACCATATTTACATATTAGCAGAATATTTGCCGTAAAGCAACAGCATACATATAAAAAAATTATATAAGCATTCCGTCATTATGTACAAAATACTAAACATGTTGATAATTAGATAAAGATAACAAAGATAATTTTTAAATATATTTTTTAACATCAACTAGTTTGGATTAGCTGGATTTTCAGATTAGTGGGGTTTAGATTAGTGGGACTGCTGTAGTACAAATATAGTACTTGATAACACAGATATATAATGTTTTGCCTTGGATATAAATTTGCAAGGCATGTCTGTTACTTTACCAAACTATGTAAATTTCATTTCATTATTTTGTACACTTCAAATGAATGTATGTAAGCTGTTATCACTAAAAAAAAAAATACTTTCTTCTCAAATACAGCTTTTTTATCACAAATGACAACATTAAATTTTCATTTTATTATGTGCTGGGTTCATTTAATTTAGAAAAATTACTTCAAGTTGTGAATTATTCAAGTATGGGCTTTCCATCTTTACTGATTTTCATACTCTGTTAACTTTTGTGAGGGAAGTAACAAAACCACTTTGTCTAGTTTTCAACTGGAATGGAAAAATTATAGCTATTATTATATCGGAGAAAAAAATTATAACTACAATTTACTGTACAATGAAGTAGGTATGGTCTATTCAGAATTTATTGTATATCTAAAACCATAGTAATTATGAAAATAAATGTACAATATTTATTATCATTTAGGATGAAAAAAATTTGTTAAATATTATGTCAGCGTTCAGATTGAACTAAATCATCGAAAACAAAACTAGGACACTCCTGTTAGAACATTATTACTATCTTAGTAGCACTTACCATTGTGCTACTTAATATTCATGCCACTTCATATTTAGTACCTACAATTATATAACAAAGTGTAATTTTCTATTTTCTATTAATAATATTTTAAGCAGGGGCGCAACAACGGGGGGGGGAAGGGTATTTTGCCACCCCCCCCCCCTTCCCCTCTGAAACCTTGAAGTGGGTGCAAACGGGGGCAAATAAAGTGCTGTGTAATTAAAATTTTAGATAATAGAACTGCTTAAATAGCACCATTTTCCACCTTGAAATACAAATTTTCCCGGGGGGGGGGGGGGGGGTTCAATAGGGGGGATCGATGATTCTTTATAAATAGGTATATTGCCCCCCCCCCCCTTTGGAAATTTAGTTGTTGCGCCCCTGATTTTAAGTGCTAATTAGTGGTTGAAGAGATTAAGTTTTCAAACTGAAACTCTGTATTTAAACTTTATTTGCAGTTTTATTTTAATGATATACTTTTAAAAAAATTGGCTTTTATCGTGTGAATTTACCTTATTGATAATTTTTTGTATGTCTTGGGAAACCACCGCACCCTTATTTTGAATATGAATAATAACTTTAATATAAATTTAATAATCACAAAAATATCTGTATGACTGAGTATTAAAATATTTAACTGGGAAAATGTCTAGTTCATTTAAATTTTTTGTGAAAGTATTTGATACAACGGTTGGCGAAGCTTGTGCAATGCATAATATTGTGAAAAGTAATTAAGAATATTAATTTTTTTAGTGTTGCACACTTTATTATTATTAATGTAATTCATATTGTTAGCCTTAGAAATTTAAAAAAAAGTCAAAGAAAGAGAAAAATAGGTTCTTCAAAACATAACTTAATGTTTTATGTATACGTATGTTTATTTCTTGTTGCGATTAAAATAGTTAAAATCCTTTTCCGTGTTTCAAACTAAAATCTAATTACCTGTAGAAACACACTGAGGGAATCAGTACAGACAGATAAAATCTTAATTTTTAAAACTGTGTGGACAGCAAGAAATAGCCCAGTGAGGAAGTGGTCGAAGAACCTACTTGTGAAAGTGTGTGATCCTCCATTCTGAGAAGTCCAGCCGGAGGTAGTGATGGACTGACACAGTTTTGTCACTCCGTCAGAGTCATCTTACAACTCACCGAGAGTCTTTTTTTATTAAAACTGCTTGGCAGAGACATTTTTCAATTATTGGGTTGACTACTGGATAGGGAAAGTCAACCCCTTCGAAAGTGAATGTAGCCTGAAGTTTATTCGGATGCTTTTATTTTTTTATTGAAAGTGTACGAAACAGTTGACTTTTTTTGTCATTTTATTTATAGCATAAAATACTTTTGTTTTTGTGCCATGTGAAAAAACCGTAATTTGAATATTCTGTCAAATCTTTATTGGTATTTATATTGGTCGTGTGCTGATAACAAGTTAAATTTCGCCCGTAAGGATTGCGTCGGAGCCTGTGTTGTGTAGTGGTGGCAGAAGATTTGGAGGAATTTAGGAATCTTTGAGGAATTTTTTTAAAATTCTTCGGAGGTCTGTAAATTAAATTCCAGTTCCAAGAAGACATATTCGAGATGGGGCAGACCTGTTAAATTTGTTTCTGGATCAAGAGTTTGAAAAATCTCAACGTTTTCAAAAGCTATGTCCTTATGTAAAACATTTGGAGAAGTTGGACAGTTTCTTTGGTTTTTGTTTTCGATTACTTTTTTTCCCCACTTACCGAATCAGAAATAACAGCTTTCTTGTTGGGAGTAAATGTTACAATTTTAAGTACAGATCCGTTATCACACAAGTGTGATTTTTGGTTGGATGCTGGCAAATGACAATCACTCTGAGCAGTTAATTCTAGAAAATGTTGGGCAGTGTTGTCAAGTCTCTGCTGAAAGTGGATAGGAACCGGCTATCAGCTGACAGTCACTTGAAACACATTTAAAAAGTAAGAGAGGTGAAGAGGTGAATTAGAGTAGACTGCGCTTTTGAACGGCAACTCTGAATTTCGCGCTTATTTGCTCTCTTTTAGCATGCTGGCTTGCACTGGTATTTTCGACTGTAAACTTAGGAAGTCATTTCACCTATTATTAGAATGTGTTTGTTTGATTTTGTTTTGAACCAAATTTGGTATATAGGTGCAGTGTCTTTAACAAAGAGAAAATTAAACTAAGACTTCAACAACCAATGTGGATGCACTGCAGCATTGTGGTATTTTTTGTTGGACAGCGGAAAAAAAAAACTTATTTAATTATGTTTTCTTAGTCCCATAAGAATTTCATGGCCAAATAGATTTCAATTCCAGTTATTAAATGATCGGAAAAATATACCATGATCCAGTCATTGAAGAATTAATTTTTTTTTTTTTTTTTTCCGAGCCTGCGAAAGCAAGTCTTTAATCCGGCCTTCGTCAGACACAGTTAACACATTTGGAATGGCTTGCGAATGGTACATCAACATCCAGAGCTCTGTGTACTGTTTGGTGTCTCACCAGGCGGCCACCTTAAGACATGGATATGTTTTTATTTTAGCTTGCTGCCGAATTAACTGGGTAAATGTCACGCTCTGTGTTTTTGTTAGCTCGTTTGGAACTCTCTTTGCTGTGATTTTATTCCCCTTCCAGTTTAGATTAGGGAAGTGTTCAAATTATTTTGACTGCCTTTGCTGCTTAGAGTGCATTCTCGGAATATCTTTTCTCTACATTTAAATTTGCTTTGAGAACAGCTAATTATTTTTTTTTTTTTAAACAAAGTAATGTTAGAAGATACCATGAAATAAATGTAGACAAATACTTGCTCATAGTACGTGTGGACGTGGACTTAAAACAACTGTAATTTCATGATGTTATGCCTCTATTGTTGCATTAAAAGGTTTTTCTGATTGGTGCACACATGCACATTAGAACGTCTTTGAAGGCGAATTAGTTGGCACTGAAGACAATTTGGTGTAATGAGGATTCAGGTTTTATGAAGGATTTGTAAACATAAATACAAAAACCACATACAGAAAATAGTATTAATAATAGAAAAAAAGCACATTTAGTGAGATTACAAACATATGTACATTAGCTGTTTCTTATTACACTAAATGATAAGTAATAAGAACCTGAATGCTATACCTGTAATTGTTTGTCAATCTTAGGGTATTTTTACTCGTCACCTAATATGTTCCTACACTTTCGTATAAGAAGACCATTTTGTTATACAAACTCACTAACATAAAAATTTAATCCACGTTACAAGGTCGGTACATAAATTGCTGCGCTAAATTGGTCGGAAGTAGTGTGAGGTAGTGTTAACGATGATGCTCTTATTTGTTTACAGAACTTAACCATAACCAGCATGTGTGTACTTTATGGGTCCTAAGTAAATATTATTCTGCCTGCAGTTCTCGCAAAAAAAAGTGTACAAAAAGGTTTGCTTGTCCGTTTTATCTCTCTCTCTGATAATAGTGCAAGGCTTGTTTTTTATTTTTTGTTTAGCCTTCAGAATTTGTCGAGGGAATTTGGTGACCCAAATCAAAGATACTTATTTAGGTTCTATTGCATGTCCATCACAGATGTGTTATGTAGGTACTGGTACTTATTCCTGTACATTCATTTTTTTGGTTCCTATATTTATAAATGAATTGCTTGCAATCTAACCAAGTGTAATACTATTGAACATCAAGATATCTGCAAGTATTGTACCGTTACGGTGCATAGTTATCTTACAAATTGTGCATGTGATTCATTTAATTATTTTTATTTGCTACTCCATGGTTGCGGTCAAAGACAACCATGTCCATGTGTACATTATTCTTTGGAAAGTTTGTTGATGAAAAAGGAAGGTGGTTGCTAAGGACGCTAAAAAGGAAAATGTATGTAATTAATGCCGAGAAGATTGAAAATAATATTACTAATCCTATCTGTTGGGAAATACCAAAGGAATTGACGTAGAGTTTATTTAAGAAACAATGTTCGTATTGTAAGTTCATCCTGCTGATGTGGTATGTGTACTTTATTACATTTTTTTTCGTGTTCTACAAGATTTAATCATTATATTCATATAAGTAACATGCTAAAGTGAAATCGGTGATAAGTTTAACCAGAAAAACCGACAATTAAATATAAGTTAAAATAAATCCAATATTTTCTGGATAATATGTTTTCTGTTGAAAGAAGTCAAGTCATTTTCGGCCCCCATAAGTCCCGTTAGAAAGAACTCAAGAAATGCTACCCTGAGATTAATCTATAGCCGAGGAAATATAACAGATTTACCTTAAAAAGAAATAATAATTGAAATTGATGGATGTCATAATCAAATTAGATCATAATTAAATATTCATTATATTTAATTAAGAACACTTGAGTGTTGTGTCCGACCTAATCCGTGTACTTGATCAAAACTCAGTCTGGTACAGGGTAGATCCTATAAATTATATATGGTAGTGATACAATAATGGTAATTTAAATATTATCTTTCCTACCTAGGGTAAACATACTAATAATTCTTAAATTTGTATTGATTATTTTATTATAAAATTTGTCTACGGATCTGGATACATAACAGTGTGATGTATATACTCAAGGAACATATACGCACATAAAAATTTGGCGCCCCACGTTGGGCGCCAAATTTTTATGTGCGTATATGTTCCTTGAGTATATACATCACACTGTTATGTATCCAGATCCGTAGACAAATTTTATAATAAAATAATCAATACAAATTTAAGAATTATTAGTATGTTTACCCTAGGTAGGAAAGATAATATTTAAATTACCATTATTGTATCACTACCATATATAATTTATAGGATCTACCCTGTACCAGACTGAGTTTTGATCAAGTACACGGATTAGGTCGGACACAACACTCAAGTGTTCTTAATTAAATATAATGAATATTTAATTATGATCTAATTTGATTATGACATCCATCAATTTCAATTATTATTTCTTTTTAAGGTAAATCTGTTATATTTCCTCGGCTATAGATTAATCTCAGGGTAGCATTTCTTGAGTTCTTTCTAACGGGACTTATGGGGGCCGAAAATGACTTGACTTCTTTCAACAGAAAACATATTATCCAGAAAATATTGGATTTATTTTAACTTATATTTAATTGTCTGTTTTTCTGGTTAAACTTATCACCGATTTCACTTTAGCATGTTACTTATATGAATATAATGATTAAATCTTGTAGAACATGAAAAAAAATGTAATAAAGTACACATACCACATCAGCAGGATGAACTTACAACACGAACATTGTTTCTTAAATAAACTCTACGTCAATTCCTTTGGTATTTCCCAACAGATAGGATTAGTAATATTATTTTCAATCTTCTCGGCATTAATTACATACATTTTCCTTTTTAGCGTCCTTAGCAACCACCTTCCTTTTTCATCAACAAACTTTCCAAAGAATAATGTACACATGGACATGGTTGTCTTTGACCGCAACCATGGAGTAGCAAATAAAAATAATTAAATGAATCACATGCACAATTTGTAAGATAACTATGCACCGTAACGGTACAGTATGTACTGCACCAACAGAATTGCTTGTCTGTCTGTTTTGAAACATCCTAAAATCATCTTTATTTTTTGCATGTGACATGGAATTATTGTAAATTGTATTATTTGCTTTTATAACTTACGGAATTTTTTGTTGAAATTATACACACACATGCGTACTATGTTTACAGTCTCATTTATCAAAATACTGCTATATTGAAATACAATTAGTATTTATATGGCTATCTTATCTTGAAACTTGTATGTATTGGAAATTTTTGAAACGAGTATATGCAGTTTCTACTTATCTGTTGTTGAGTCACCATTTCATTATGATGCTTGGTGTTGTGTTTTAAGTTCACAGGTATTTTGTTTGGGGCCACTTATCTGTTGAGATTGTGATAAGTTTTAGCAGCAGGAAATCATTCTTTTTATGATTATTATGTAAGTTTTTGTGGGCTTTGGCGCATTGACGTGGCATAGCCTCTTGACCTTGGCATATTGTACTGTGGTCTCACGGGCCAGTTACTTTGTGAAGGAGAAGGAAATGAGTCATTCCTGTCTATCGCTTTGGAATTCCGCATCAAAGATAATTCCTCTTGGTGATGAATGGCAGTAAGGTATGAATAAACAAATACAAGTTTACGGTACCTCAACGGCTGTCTTGGTGCTATCGACATGGGGAAAGTTTTGATTGCTACTGTGGGAATTAAATATATCCTAAAGTTTCGTGTCTATCAAGATCCAAGATTTTTTGTTTTATATATATCTTTGAATGGAAACTTAAATTTTCATACTTTTAATTTTGACCTGAAACCAATTGTACTATACAGCATTTATGTAGAAGCTGACCAACGTACCACAGTGATTTTACTAGTGGTCATTTGATGCAGGGTGACAAAAGTTACTTTCGCCAAACTAATAAAATAAACCCTAACTCTAACTTTATCATAAAATATCTTGCATTTTTTTTCTGCGTATCCTCCCCAAGATAGAATACAATTTCCATTTCAGCAAACCTTTTAAAATTATTTTATTACTGTTCGTAGTCATAAACAATTTTTTTATCTTACCTTAGTTATTAACAATATTTTCATTGAAAAGTAAGTCTAAAGTTTTCTCTCTTTCCTGTAAAATTTGCATTCAAAGAGTAATATTACAAATTTTTATTAACATTTTTATTTTATTACAAATATAATAAAATAGATAAATAATACGTTATCCTGCCGGGACAACGCTCTGTTGTGAAAAGGTGTTTTGCCATGAGCTAGAGTGAAGATTTTAAGTGATTGACTAGTTTGTAATGTCCACATATAAATTGAATTACAGCTACCACTCAAAATGACATTAATAGAAGTGATTTTTAAGAGATAGTAAATATTGGGGTCTTTTTGCTTGTAAATAGGTTTTTTGTGTGCAGGTGTTTTTTTTTTTTTTTTGTGTTTCTGAAAATACCAGTGTCCAAGTTAGGGTTAGATCCAACAATGCCAGGGCTGGAAGACAGATTTGTTGACCTCTAAGGCACCATGGTTTGAGTGTAGCTAGCGATGTGATGATGATGATTCTCCAAATACAAGATGGCAGTTTGGTACAAGCCTGAGAACAGTTTGCAACCCAGACAGAACATCTGTATCGGTGTTGGTGGAAATCCCAAATTTAATGTGCCCAAATCCTAAGCCAATAACTAGTACAACTTCTATGGTTTCTATAAAAACTTAATAAACTTGTGAAACTGAAGAAAGCCCTGTTAAGGTGGATAATTTTCTTCCATGCTAGATTACTGCATATTATTTTATTACTTTATTTTAACATATATATATATATTTTTTTAACTTTTCCTGTTAATTTGCAGGAAAATTTTTCTGTGAAAATCAAGAAATGTACAGAGTTATACTTGCACACAAAAACACAAATAAAACACTGTGCCAAATAGCAGTAGCTTGCTTAGTCATGTTGATTGTTGATACTAGACTTTTCCATTCTTCCACTCAATTTCAAACTGTGTCCCGGGAGTAGAACAGCACTGTGCTGTCTTTGTTGACAT
Organism: Bacillus rossius redtenbacheri; assembly: GCF_032445375.1. Classification (NCBI taxonomy): domain Eukaryota; kingdom Metazoa; phylum Arthropoda; class Insecta; order Phasmatodea; family Bacillidae; genus Bacillus; species Bacillus rossius. The sequence goes on along the minus strand of NC_086344.1, from coordinate 13,962,079 downwards.
TTGAGGGGCTGAGAACAAAAACCAGTTAAGTAACGAAATACTCATTTAGATGAAATACCTATTGAAGTCTAGCCTTTGCATACCGTCGCTCTGCAAGTAGGTTAAGTCAATCCTGTACAGATAGTAAGTACCACATGTTCATTGTAGCACTTGTCTGACTTTTGCCCATAACAGTTTACCTACTTTGCTTGTAAAAATTTGTGCATTCCGAAATTTCTACATAATGTCACTTTACCTGGTTTTTCTTCTCAGCCCTTCATAAGTTTTAAAGTTAATATATTCCATTTTCTTTTTTTTAATAATACTGTAAAACATATTATTGATTTTCTGTTGTGAAAATGGGAAAATGTGAGTTGAATACACACATAAGTACAAATATATAATGGTGAATTTACCCCTGTACCTAAGTATTCAGAAGATCAGTTGTGTTTTATAATATAGTCAGACCATTTATACTCATTTTGTGTTTACATGTGCTGTAGTTTCCAACAAATATAAATAATACAACGGCTGTTTTCAATTTTGACTTAAGTTTTGCTTTTCATTTAAGTTGTAAAAATGTAAATCAGGTTTTACTTCTAAAATAATTTGAGTTTCACATAATAGTTAAACAGGAATACAGATAATACATAAACACATGATGTATTAAATGTTAGATTTTTTTTAAAATTTGTGGTGGTATCTGCTTATAATGAAACTAAAAAAAGAAATGAGATTGGTTAAATGATTTGTCTAGTTTTAGGCTTGCATCAAAAATTAAACCTTATTTTAGCCAACAGTAAAACTTCAAATGCTTAAAAATCAAACATTACCGAAAATTTTTATTTTTATGATCATGTAGTGTTTCAAGTAGAAAATTATATTTGATCAAAACAATTTTATTTCACCGAGATACCATTTTTTGGCTCCATAAGTTACTCTATTTAATACTTTTTATTACATATTATATATTTAAAAATGGAAACCCTTTCCGTAAATATTTGTACATATAGAGAAAGGTTATGTTATATGACGGTTTTCCTACGATCACATAAATGAGAATAGATAGATATTAAGAAAATTAATAGCCTATTAAAATTCAGGATCTTCAACTTGAAAAAACTGGGTTGTGCAAAAGAAAACACCCAATATTCTAATAAATTGAAGATAAAACATTTATGAAAAATAAATATTAATGCTACCCTGAGAATAACTACTAAAATAATGATTTGTTCTACCATTCTGATAATTTAATCACATTTATAAACACTTGTTTTGTTGCACCCTGGAAACTTTTAAGAGGTATATGTGGATTAGTCGCAAATAATAATTGATAGTAGATTGATTCAAAATTATTTCTATCATTTTAGACACTTGTGTATAAGAATTGCACAGATCTTTATTGTGTTTAGATAGGATCATTTAGTGCTTTCCATTAAAAAGTCAAACTGAAATTTTTACTAGAGTCCACTACCTGAAGTATTTGATAATGTATGTTCAATATTAAAATTTTTATCATGTCCACAACCCGCAATATAAAACCTACGTTCAACAGAAAATGAGAAGTGTAGCATATTTGTGGTAATGCGAAACAGAGATCAGTGTGAGTGATAAATTATTTTTTTACATAAACTCCCCGTACAAAGGTACTTGAAAATTGTTGTCAAAAAATTTACTCTCGAATAATTCATTTTTTTTTTTCAACTTCTATATCATGTTTGGAATACAGCTTAAAGAATTAGAAAACAATATAGCTAAATTATGTTCTGAATAACAAATGTGTCAAGAACAACAGTTTTTCATTTTAGAGAGCATGATAAACGGCACTTTTTTTGGTTTAAAATAGAGGTTTGTATAGATAATTATTATTACATTTACAAAGCATAATACAAATAGCAGTCCTTTTTTTTTTAATTTTTAACACAGTAAAACATAATTATAAACTAAACTTTTATTAAAGTGGATTTTACAAATAAGCTGGCTTGATGTCATAAGTTTGGTATGTATTTGTGTCATTTTGTTTACCTGCACATTTTTAATGATATTATGAAGTAAAATTTTGCCCCCTATTTAAACTTAATTCCTTGTAATGTCTATTATGAGAGGCAGCAGCAGTTGTTTCCAAGACCTGAATTTGAAGGAGAAAAAAAAAACCCTCCAACAATTCGCTTAAACGTGATAAAATAATTTCTTGCTTCTTAAGGATAACACAAAAAGAGGAAAATGTGGATCTGCTGATATTTTACTGATTTTACGTATGTGTGTACGTAAATACAAATACATACGGATCGTATTTAATTGGCTACAGATCAGATACTCAGTTGTGCATTTTTATAATAATAAGCCTATTACGTAATTCACAAATGATATTTATTTATTTTGCAACAGAAGAAATTTGGTTTATTGTGAAGTCTGGTGATGCGTAAAATTAAATACGTTACAAATATTTACATTTCATTCGAAATTAATAACAGAAGCCAGTATAGGCTAAAATGTTATAGTTAATAATTTTAGCTGTAAAGAATTTTCTATTGATAAAAGAGGTAGACAATGTTGTTAACTTTCTGTCGCTAGACCACTCGGCAAAACCAAAAACCGTACCCGACGACCATTGTTTGAAATTCGCCTGAAAGCAGAGGGGGAAGATGGGAAGATGGTCGGAGCGGCAACACCGCGCGGCGGGCAGCTGTTGTAGCGCCCGAGCAGGAAGTGGCGCGCGGCGTTGCCAGGTCGGCGCTGCTCCCTCGCGAGGCAGGTGTGCCACCACGCGCAAGAGCTGCGTTACGTTGGCGATCCTGGTGTTTGCCTCTCTAACCGTCGCTCACTTCGCGCGTGTGCGGATAATAATTTAAAAAAAAAATGGTTGTCTGTAAAGTCGGTTTACGGACGATAGTTTAACGTGACGTCATAACAAAACATTGATGAAATTATTGCAACTTTTATGAATAAAATTGAATCATTTTTATTGAATTATCACTATTTTGTATGGATACAAAGAAAGAGTGAAATTAAATCTATAATTTAATTGATAAATTTACTTTTATTTGCACTCATTAATTGAAATATGTTTATGTATTACTTTAACGAAGAGATTATTTTAACTATAACTTTTATACATGTTTGCTATTTAACTTCTTCCAATCTGTGTTATTCTGTTAAGGATAGGACGATGATAGGAAAAGTAGGAAACGAATGGGAGTGTTTCAAGTTTAATGTGCCTCGAAAAAGTCAAATCGATGGTTGTTCCAATCGAGTGGAAGAGAGATAGATGCGACGCAAGCGTACAATGGGCGTAACGGGACACAGCGTAACGGGACAATGTGCTTAACGGGACACTTTTTCGTGCGTGCAACCGGCGTTCATCGATTTATTAGACGTCACGTCAAAACACGTTTTCGCGCGGAATTGAGTTCGTTAAAGAAGTGCGAAAAATATCTCCCATGTTTCATGGAATAGATCGGTAGGAGAAAGTGGGAAGCAGGATAAACATGACAATGCGCGGGATTTGATTTCAAAACGAATGCTGTATTTATCCGGAAATAATCCATCAATTTGGCTTATCTCACGCAACTGCTTCGTCAAATGATGGGAAATTCTTGAATTTTTTTTTGTTTTTAAATTAACTTCATGAACTTTTCTTTACTTTTACCTACTGTGAGAGTCAGCAGAATATTATGAACGTCAGAATCATGGGAATCCTTCTTTTCACGGACGAGGGAGCCAAACGCCCGATCGTGCATCTTCGGTTTTTTTTTTTTTTTGGTTCATTGTAAATAAATACGACGGTGCTGATAAAAGGATACTCATCGCACCAGGCTGTGTGAGCATTTCCCCCCCCCCCCCCCCTCCATATGGTGTTTTAGTGATTTGTCATTCACACTATCAAATAGCGCACGCAATTTTTTTTTAATAAAAAAGATGGAGGGAGAAATATGCCGGCTATGGGGATATCGGAAAGCTGAATTGTATTTATTTCTTTCAAAAAAATTGAATTATTGATGATTTATTAAAATTAAAATAAAAAACGGGTGCGGGTTTTTTTGTACATAATGAAAAACTAACTTTTAATTTGCATGCAAATAATCAATATAAAGAAATTAATAAAAGTATGGAGTAATATTAGCAATACGTTTGGTAAAGTATTAAGTCATTCAAATTTAAAAAAAAATCGATAAATATGCTGAATGTTTAGGGCATTCTAATTTATTAATTTTAATTATTTATAATCTAATGTAAAGTTTTAAGAGCTGTGATATGTAATTTAAATTAATTGATCCGTAGAGTAAAATCATTTTCATGAACAAAATTTACGTAATTTCATGACTATATATATATCGTTTTCTCTATAATTTAATGTGTATAATTTGAGGCCAGTAATTGTTTTGAAATCTGTTTTTAAGAAGTGACAAAAACTTTATTTATAAAACAAAATTCATTTGTAAAAGTTTGGAGTTCCATTTTAGAACATTTTCAATACGATTTCGACCATCATCTGAAACAGGTGTGTTTGAAAAATCTTCTGTGATTTAAAGCGGAAATATAGTCAATAGCACGTATTAAACAAATAATTATTATTTAGACCGACGTGTGGAATATTGAGTTTGTATAATTATTCTCGAGCTGGGCGACGAAGTGAAACTTTCTTGTAAGATTGGAGTGCTGAGGGGTTACTTCGTATGAAACGACGAACTTGGTTTGGTTTCTACTGTGATGACGATTTGTATGGTATCGAAATGAACTATTTTCGAAATGCACTGTTTTAAATAGGCCCACATAATGGATGGATGCATCAAGAGCCAATAAAGAAACTCCGTGAACTGCAGTAGTTCTGTGGATGATAGAGGATTGGTGATTATTGTACTACGGATAATCGTCACGTCGGCGTCGGTTCAGAAAACTACGACCACAGCAACACGAGTCGATTTCACATTTGTATGATAAACAGATGAACACGTACTACTAAAAGTATTTTGTAGGTTTCATACTCCATGATCTATGAACCAAAAGGCATGTAAATGATAATTAATGTATTTATTTTCATGTATTTGTCAATTATTAGCATCCCGATTTCAAATTCTCATAGAATGTGATAATTCTGATTATTACATTTGAATTATTTGCTATATATTTTTGTCTTGCCACTATTTAACACAAAAACTTTGTGTGCTACTCACTACCATCTCAGTATACGCCTAGAGGATACCATAGTAGAATATTTTGTTCTCTCTTCGATCTTAACCTAGCTGAGGTATTTGTGATTTTATTGATTCCAGAAAATTCATGTGTTGTAAATATTGTGCTATATATATTAGAATGTTGGTATGTATGACGTCGATAAACTCCGACACTGTTTGGCCGATCACCATGAATTGGTGCATCCAAATGTTTTTTTTTCCACGGAGAAGGTTTTTATGTTACCCATTTTGATTGTAACTTTCCGCTAGATGGCGCTGCAGCGCAAAAACTTCTACACCTTTCAACCGATCGCACATTAAAATTGGTGTTATCTATGTATTTGAACACGGAGTTAATTTTTATGCACCGTTATTGCTAATCGACGCGCAACCACCATATTACACCATGGAGACCATGCGGCTTCCTCCCCCCCCCCCCTCCCTTACACACCACCCCCACCACCAAAAACAAACAACTTACCTCCTCCCTATTCGTCTGCGATGTGTATTTTGGCTGCAGAGTGAAATAAAACATAGGCACACACACACGTCTAATTTATATATATATATTTTTTTAATATGAGTTGGTAGAAAGGAATTGGTAAAGAAATGAATAGTAGGCGTAACCCGGATGTAAAGAATTTGTTGATAGAAGAAGTACCATTAGTTTAAAAAGTGCACCAAACCACGCGCTCTTTTGTGACGCTTTGGGCGCGCGCACTTTGGTAACCCCTGGATTAGAGCTTAACTCGGTGACATCGGGGTCTAGTCGGAGGGGAGGCAGGCTCAAGAAGGCTTTGTTGTGGTGAAATGTACCGGCCCGCAGTTCCTCGCCCGCAGAACAACCTGCCCTGATGTCCCTCGACAGGAAGCCTATGAGTCACTCGTCCTTCTGGACATACCCGAATACTCACGTTCGTGCAACTTCGTGATGTGTGGGAAGCCTTCTTTTCACAGACGAGAGATCCAAACGACCGACCGATAGTGCATCTTTTGTTGATTGTAAATAAATATGGCGGTGTTGATAAAAGGAAAGACCATAAACATGGCAGCGGTATTTATTTGTACGCAGCCATATTTTTCGTTTGCCGCGTGTCCGTGAATGTTTATTTTGGACAACTCGTGATAACTAATGGTCAATTAGGTTAGGTTAGCTACATTATAAATACTTTAAAACATTGTGGACGGTTGATTTGGTTAGGATAGCTACATTAAAGATACTGTGAAATCGTGTAAACTGTGTCCTAGCGCTGGATAGCTACATATTAAAAAGTTATTTGCCAAGCAACCATAAAATGAGTTTACAGTATTTTTAATTTAGCTATACTTACCTAATATAACCAACCATCCACAATGTTTTAAAGTATTTATAATGTAGCTAACCTATCCTAATCGACCGCAAAATTTAATGCCACGCCGGTTTATACAACGGCGTATGACGTATGAGTAAGCTACAGCCCAAATAAATACACCTGTTGTGGTACGGAAAAGAAAAAGCTAGCATGAACTTCGGGTGTGGCTCTCTCGTCTGCGAAATGAAGGCTTCCCATTCGGGTATGTCCATAAGGACGAGTGAACCGTAGGCTTCCCACGGGAATCGAACGCTCGTCGTCTGCGTGGGAGCAAAATGGCATGTCCTTCCCGCCACTGTGCCAGCGCAGTCACCAGATATCCGTGGCTCCGTGGGATAGTTGAGGCGTGCCATTTTTCTGTGCTGTTGTATGTGTTCGTTGTAACCGCATGGCCAGTGAAGATGATAAAATCACGTACTTACTTACTAAAGCCTTGTTCCTAAATAGAATGCGCCGTGTCCCGCCTTCTGGAATGTCGGTTGGAATATCAGGGATTCAACTCGAAAATCCCGGGAAAAGTCGTGGAAATTCCCTCTGTGATGATGATCAGATGGGAAAACACACCGTGGTCCAGTCTGCCATCTGCCCGGATCGTTAAAACATCTTCTTGCAGATTGTTTTTGAGGGGTCGTTACCACAACGCCGAATGTCAAAATTGACCACAACGCCGACAGCTAGAAAACTGCTGGGTACCACAACGCCGAAATAACAATGAATGAATTTGTGTGTGTTTCTTAAATGTACCTTAACGCCGAAATACCACAATCAAACCTAACCTAGCGTAATATAACCTAACTTAACCTAGCCTAGCCTAACCTAGCCTAGCCTAGTCTAACCTAACCTAGTCTAACCTAACCTAACCTAACCTAACCTTTGTGGCAGTCCTGCAATGACATTTTTCGGCGTTATTGTATTTCGGCGTTGTGGTGCGTCCCCGTGTTTGAGTGCACAGTCGTACACACTATATCCTTGGGCGCACCTGCCTACACATCTCCATCCATGATTGGGGGTGGGGGGAGGGTTTAAATAACTAGCGACACTTACCTCCAAGCTTCGGAATTAAGATGGCTTCCACCAGCATATCAAAATAAGATGGCGACACACTGCAGACTACGCAAAGGCGGGCCACTGTAGACAACGCTTGAGAAGGGATTCTGTCCAAATCCATTTGTGTGGGGTGTCTAAGAGCAGTGCAGGGGTGACTGGATCCATTTGTGTGGGATGCCTAGGATTACTGCAGAGGTGACTGGATACATTTGTATAAGGTGCCTAGGAGCAGTGCAGGGGTGACTGGATACATTTGTGTGGGGTGCCTAGGAGCACTGCAGAGGTGACTGGATACATTTGTGTGGGGTGCCTAGGAGCACTGCAGAGGTGACTGGATACATTTGTGTGGGGTGCCTAGGAGCACTGCAGAGGTGACTGGATACATTTGTGTGGGGTGCCTAGGAGCACTGCAGAGGTGACTGGATACATTTGTGTGGGGTGCCTAGGAGCAGTGCAGGGGTGACTGGATCCAGTTTTCAAAATGGCGCATGCGAGGTTACGTTTGGAATAAAGAAAGCGCAGAGAGAGAACTGGCCAGCTATGGAGATGGTGGATGCTGTGTGAAAGTTTTTTTTTTTTTAATTTATTTCAGAGAATTTCAGAATCGATATATATATATATAATTAGTAAAGGTAATTTTTAAATTGGGGTGAGGGAAAGAGAGGGAAGTTGTACTACAGATGCGTAGCACTTCGTGTTTGCTGGTTTCGGCGCAGCGCTTACGTCTATCAAATCCAACCAAAAAAAAAACGCATCCGTGAGATTAATCCATTCGCAAACACATCCACGTGTGATTGTTTACATCAGCCAGTTAACGTATGTGCGAGTTGAAATGTTGTGGTCCACGTTCAAGTTCAAGACTTTGAATATATATACTGTATAGAAGTCGCCAGCCCAGGTTAAAATTTCTAATACGGTTTTGAGGTAGTTGGTTAATTCACCGCCGCAATCGCCACCATCTCTAGGGCATCGACTTGTGGTGGTCCCTAGCGGACAAGTGTCAAACTCTTCAAACACCCCTTCCCCCTCTTGTTAAACGACATTGAGCTGCAGTGAATGATGGATGGGTGGTGCGGGGAATGACAGCGGGCGACAGCGCTGCGCTCTAACGTGTAAATAACAACTAAGACGATACAGGGCGTTACGGCGGCGCACTGCAGCGGTGAAGTTCCCAAGCTGCTCATCATAAGCTTCTGAAAAACGTAGAGTAAATCCTATCCACTCGCGACTTCTATACAGTATATATATTCAAAGTTCAAGATGAGCGAAATTATACCTTAACGATTTTTGCCTTCGTTATAGCTGAGATCACACATTCATTACATCACAGTTGTTATTTCCTAAAATGAATTTCACTCATTACTCAAGAAGGAAATTTGTGATCGTAATGCGAACTCGTCCCAGGGAAATAGCACATTCGAAAGTTTCCACTAAAGCTCTGTAGAAATGGGGGGAAGGGGGGATTTTAATTAGGGAAAGAAAGGCCATCCCCAAAGTGAAAATCGGACTAATAATTTTTGCAGCCGGTATTGTGCTTTGCAAGCATTGATTCCCCTGATCAGATAATTACAACTAATGACTTCACACCAGGGTTGGGGGGGGAACATGTTTCTTTGGTTTGAACCTTTTTTTTTTATTACGTTAGTTACGTTGGTTCTCAGCATGTTCAAATGAAGGCCATACAACATCCCGCTCTCTGCCACTCATGTTGGACCAGAAAAGTTAGAACATCGAAGAACTGAAGTCCAGCAACTCTGCACATCTGACTGGGACTTAACCACAGAAAGGGTCTTGATGTAAGCATTTGGACATACGCCATTGCTAAGCACATGTATGTCTGTTAAAGAAAACTACAAAAAAACCAAAAGACAAAAACACAAATTAAGCAAAATAAATTGCTGTTGTCAACAGGATATAAACACCACATAATATTCCATAACAGGAATACGGTCAACAAACACAGAAAAACAAAGAAAAATGGACTTAGAGAACGAAAAAACCCCCACAAATAATGATGACAGCACAAAAATATTGAATTCAAGAAAATTCAGCACAACAGTTGAAACGAGACAAAAACACGACAAAACGAAAGGACGAAACAAACACAATAGTTTTCCAAAACAGAAACAAGCGACGTTTCGAGAACTGCTATCTGCTCCCGTCCTCAGGCAGAGACGCACATGGTACGAAAAACACAGGTGCGACTGAAAGGGTATTTCCCCACAGGGGGGAGGATTCTCCACAGAATGGGTGTTTCCCACAAAATGGGGATTTACAGTACAGTCGAGGATTTCCGCAGAGTAGGAATTTTTTTAATAATGAATTTATTTATTATTATTATCTCTTTTTTCACGCTGTCTACAATCCACTAGTTAATTTAATTTTACAGGAGTATCTTGCTTGGTATAATTTACAACTTTTACAGATAGTATATAATTTTTTTTTGTTCCTGTAAATCACAAGAAACATTAATGGGCTAACTTTTGTTGCTAGACCTTTCATTAAAAAATTAAATATTATGTTTATATAAACATTACGTTTAAAAACCAGCCAACCATGCTTCACTCTGGTATTTGTCACTATAATTATATTCAATGCTTTAATGAAGCCCAATTTCAACAATTTAACTATTGAATATTCTTATACCAAAAAAAAAACTGGTTGAAACCGAGATTGTGACTTTCGGTTTCTACATCTCCCTCCTATTGCTTTCTACACTTCTGGAGGGTCAAGTACTTCCCAATAGCAGTCTACCCTGGCGAGGAGAGAAACAAACTCTCTCTCACACTCGAGAAATAGCCGATGGAACAACTTCTATACCCGTGACTCACTAGGGCAGCGTGGTCCAGTAGTTACAGCGTCTACATGACGATTTGGTTTGTTTTTTTGACGTGACAACGTCTAATAAATCGATTAACGCCGGCTGCACGCACGAAAAAGTGTCCCGTAATGCACATTGTCCCGTTACGCTGCGTCCCGTTACGCTCATTGTACGCTTGCGCCGCATCTAATCTCTCTTCCACTCGATTGGAACAACCATCGATTTGACTTTTTCGAGGCACATTAAACTTGAAACACTCCCATTCGTTTCCTACTTTTCCTATCACCGTCCTATCCTTAACAGAATAACGCAGATTGGAAGAAGTTAAATAGCGAACATGTGTAAAAGTTATAGTTAAAATAATCTCTTCGTTAAAGTAATAAACATATTTGAATTAATGAGTGCAAATAAAAGTAAATTTATCAATTAAATTGTAGATTTCATTTCACTCCTTTGTATCCATACAAAATAAAAATGATTCAATTTTATTCATAAAAGTTTGCAATCATTTCATCAATGTTTTGTTATGACGTCACGTTAAACTATCGTCCCTAAACCGACTTTACAGACAACCAATTTTTTTTAAATAGTTTTTTATCGATAATGTAAAATTCACGTTTGTCAATTGGAAATAATATATATTTGTTTTAGTTCTACTTATTTAGGCGAATCTTGAAAGAAAGAAAGAAGCTGAATGAATTTTTTATTTTTTTACAATATGCGCGCGCAATGCAACGAAATTTTCACAGGACGAAAAAAAGGCTACATACAAATAAAAATTATACATGTACTTCCAAATCACTTTAATTATTGATATTGAATGCTTGTCCATATTATATATATATATATATATATATATATATATATTCATTGTGAATATTAGGGATAGAAGTTGTGTTTGTAAAAATTTTTAAGTGTATTTTATGTAAGTGAGGTTATGTTTCCGTATGAATAACGACGTCAGGTTGCTTGTAAGCTTCCATTGTCGCTGGTAAGGAGTGTCTGTGGAAGGTTTTGTAGTTTCTTGGCTGTTTCCATGGAGTGTTTGTGAGGTTATGTTCCCGTATGTATAATTTATTTGCATTATAAATATTATATAAGTAGAATAAACACTCAGCATAATAATTTATTTTCATTATTAATGAAGATTTATTTCGATTATTTTACAAAATTAATTAATTTTATACACGTGTTTATTAATAATATTAAATACTGAGTATTTATTTAATTTTTTTAAATTTATTCTTTATCAATTGTATGTATAATATTACTTCAATCTTATTTTTTTTTATGTTAATTATTTGCATGCAAAATTAAAGTTAGTTTTTTTTTATGACGCCAAGTAATCATAACTTATAACGCGCGTATTAAGTTCACGCACCTTTTTTTTTTCTTCTAAATTTCAAACGTTTAACTCCCCTAGTGAAGATATTATGAACTAAGCAAAACGCTGTTATTAAATGCACGTTATTATTTATTTTTCGAACACATACCAAAATGTGACATTATTTACACGTCGCTGTCACAGTGTATGTCTACAGATATGGTGCAAACGTGTGTGTGTGATACTTATCATAAAAAAAAGTTAAACGTAATTATGTTTTGTGTTGTATAAATGCAACACTGTGCATGAACTTTTTTTATAACAATCACAGAGAGAAGCAGATGTTAAAATTTTGGAATGTGACTTCTTTTGTTTGGTAGCATACCAAGCGTAATTCAGTATGTAAGTAAACTTGAGCGCCCGATTGATGAAGAACTAATAAATCAATGTATTTTGATCGCAAATTCACATGATGCTATTGCAATAGAGTAGCAGAGAGCTTCGAGAAATTATACGTTTTAAATATATTGCAAGGGGGGGGGGGGGGGGGGGAAATACAACGCGTAAAATTTCATACTGTGGCAAATTATTTTTTTCTTTTTAATTTTCTATAAATAAACGTGAATTTGCATGTAATCAAAGAAAATCGATTTTAAAAAGTAGCTCTAGAGATTCTGAATGCGACGTTAGTGTTTTGTACAAGGTGGTTTGCTAATAACGTTCGCAGGCTTTCACGGCCATTGTCTGAAGTAGCTTGGCTTCTGGGTTGTAGCTGTGTCCTTGGCAAACAAACGGCTACAACCCAGAAGCCAAGCTACTTAAGGGGCCCGCCTCGTCAGGGGGGTGTGTGTGTCAGTGAGGCGGGATGATAAGCGCGACGCTCGCTGGTGCTTCTAGCGCGGTGTCTCCTCTGGACCGGCGCGCAGTCTTCTCCCAGTGCATATGAGCGGTGACCGTAACATTACACGGCGGAGAAATGAAAATGAAGGTGTAATGCAAGTCCCTTAAGTGCTTTCAAGAATCTGTACCGGTTGTTTTACGTCTAAAAATTACTTTAAAACACGCGTTTTAGCCATTTTAACTCTTCTAAAGATACAGTTTAAAACTTGATCCGAAATCGAAAGTACTTATTGGTCATCGGCGAACTATTAAATGTTTTTCGTAAGCAGACCCCACTCGGATATCTCGAGTAGTTTTGTAATCGCGTTTGTTTTTCCTGAAGCTCTGCGCACCGCGTGTGTGCCCGGGTGGGCGGGGGCCTTCAGGTGGATTGCTGTTACGAACTGAGATACCCAAATGGGCGACCCGAAGTCGGATGCAAGGAACAGACCATGTTGCGGAATGAGAAATAAACGCCATGTTTCGTGTGTTCCCGTGTTATTCCCCTCCCCCCTTCACCAGACTGCCGGAAACGGGAGGGGGGCTAGCCCCGGCCGCCTTCGGGAAGCCTTCGTTTCACAGACGAGAGAGCCAAAACCCGAAGTTCCCCGAAGTTCATGTTTTTTTTTCCGTATCTTTAAATGTAGCTATCCTAACCAAATCAACCGTCCACAATGTTTTAAAGTATTTATAATGTAGCTAACCTAAACCTAATTGACCATTAGTATCCTGTTATCAACACCGCCATATTTATTTACAATGAACAACAATAAAACCCCGAAGATGCACGATCGGGCGTTTGGCTCTCTCGTCCTTGAAAAGAAGGCTTCCCCCCCCTGAAGTCGGATGCAAGGAACAGACCATGTTGCGGAATGAGAAATAAACTTCATGTTTCGAGTGTTGTTTCCGTGTTATTCCCCCCCCCCCTCCTCCCCCTGACGGAGGGAAACTGGTGGGGGTTTGCCCCGGGCGCATTCGGCGCGGCCGCTAACTCGTGATATTTGTAGCCGTGACAACGGTGACGTAAGAGGCGGGGCGCCGGTGGCGCGCCTAGCGGCCGGACGGCGCAGCTATTCCCGCGGCCGGACCGGTCCAAGCTGTCCTGCCACGAGGGGTGGCGGGCAGGTCGTCACGTCGCGAGCCCGTTTCCATACAGCGCACATTTTTTTTTTGACGTGATAACGTCTTACATAGCGATGAACGCCGGCTGCACGCACGACAAGGCATGACTCATTGTCACGTTCCGCCTGAGACGAGCGTTGAATTGACTAAAATTGAATTTCGACACGGTGGAAGATATCTTGAAAGTTGGGGTTTATTCGTGATAAAACTTTAAGCTTTCAGTATTTTTATTTTATTTTAACATTTTGGCCTACTATAATACGAGGATCACGTTGATTAAACTGACAGTATCTGCTTAATTTTTACATCTCTGTGACTAAATAACTGTGACACACACATGTACGTCTACGAATATGGTACATGACTGTGATTCTGTGATTATTGGTGATATGCAACCATGTATATGTTATTTCTCAAGATAAAACTTGGAGAGTGTTTCTGAGAGGAGAAGCCTAAGATGTCCATCAAGTTCTGTCCCTGCCCGAACATTCACCTTCGGCCAACCTCGGGATTTGTTTTATTTTTTCGCAGGAAAAATTAATTTAGATATTAAAAGTGGTCGGTTAGGTTAGCTACATTAAAACACTATGGACTGTAGGTTAGGTTAGTATAGCTACATTAAAATAAACAGATATATATATATATATATATATATAAATGAACCCAAGGTTGGCCGAAGGTGAATATTCGGGTGTGTTCGGGCAGGGACATAACTTGATGTACATCTTAGGCTTCCTGTGCACTTTTTTTTGACGTGATAACGTCTTTGAACGCCGGTTGCACGCACGAATAAGCATGACTCGTGCAAGAACCGGCCAACCACCGTGCGAGATAATCTTCTATAATATCAAACGGGTTAAGGCTGGCTTTTTAACTAATTGTTCTTGATTATATTTAACAAATTATTTAAATTAAATTTGCAAAAAAAAACAACTAAATATTTTAAAATTAAAAAGTATGCAATTTTTCATCAATGTTTTCTTATGACGTTATCACGTAAAGTTATCGCCCGTAAACCGACTTTACAGACAACATCCCCCCCCCCCCCTTTTTTCTTTTTTTTTTTTTTGCACTTACCAGGCCGCAGTTGATTTAAGCAACCAGTTTATTAAAATATGTTTTAATACATTAAATTATTTAATTGAAATAGCCCATGTAAATAAAAATTGTAAACGTTCCTTCGAAATCTTAAATATCAGAAGGTTCTTCACAGATTGCCTTGAAGTTTGGACACAACGTTTGCATTCGAATACGCGCGTGTTTTTTTTTATACACCAATGTCACACCTGTGGCAGGTAAAAAGATAAATATATAGCTAGGTGTGAACATATATTTTTAATATTTTCATTGCTGTAGAGTGCTTTGACTGGCTTTCCCCCCTAAAATAACTAATAAAGGTTGATGGGGGAAGGGTGCTTAAGGGGATTGGTGCAGGACAAAAAACAGTCATTCGTCAGAATTTGTTGGAAATGAGCTTAAGTGTTTCATAAATGCTTGTTTATTACTACTGTATGGCCAGCCAGCACGTATATAAGCTAGCGGGTGAGATTTGGCAAGTTAGTGGCGAGAGTGCTTCTGTGAGGGGAGGTTGTCGAATGTTGCAGCTCTGAGGCCTGCCATCTAGCGGGAATCTTTCGAAGGTCTTCCACAATATCGCCTCTCTCTCTCTCTCGCTATCTCTCTCTCTCCAACACGGACACCCAACCAGCTCTTATCGCTTCCCATCTCGCCCTATCCTTCATTCTCGGATCAGGTAGCCGCCCTTGGCTTCCCCGCGTAGACTTTCGTGTTACTCCAGGAAACCAAGACAACCTGTGAACAATTTGTCCAAAGCTGAATTTTTTTACTGTGGTAGAGACTATGCTTAATAACATACCGAAAGTTTACCGCTGTAGACCTTGTGCGTTATCACCGAAAATTTGCATTTAAGTCCTAGGTGACAGCAACTTACGTCAGTCCATTAAAATGCTACCCATTTATACAGTTTTTAATTTAGACTGTCCATAAACTTACCAAAATAATCTAGAAACTGTAATACACCCATTAATGTTAGAAAAAATTTAAATTTTTAATATATATGATATAAAGCGATTAATTCACGACATATTTTTTTTTATCTTTGCCACCCAGATAAAAATACGATTTACACCGATTTGAAGAGCCCAATGCGAAAAAATGTCTAAATAAATGTTTTTTAATATACTTTTAGCTTTAAGATAGTATATTTATAAAGAGTCTAGCATAATTAGTTGCCTCATTAAAGCTGCCCGAGCGTTGCAGTGTACTGCGGCCGTACTGATCTTTCACGGCCGGCGGGCTTTGAAACACGCTGCGTACTGCGACACTCAATAAACTTGGTCTTATTTATGGATTACTTAAAATATATTTAATGCATATGATAGGGTGTATTCAGGTTACATCTATTGAGATATACATATATTTTTTTTATATATGAATGATTTTTGATACAATAAAATTAACAACAAACAATTTCTGCTTGGAACTTGTAAATCAAAATTCTAGAGGACCTCTGGTTTTATATATGTGTGTTCGTATTTTGTTACAAAAAATTTATTATTAAAAATTATTTTAATACCAAAAATATAATTACTTTTTATTTCTAATACATTATATTATTTTAGATCAGAACTGTGCAAAATTTTAATGTAGCCTATATTATAAAATATATATATTTAATTGTATGAAATTAGTTTACTATATAACAATTGAAGAAAACGATACACCGTTAATGTGCTTATTGAGTTTTGTCACTCTTAAACATAATTCGTATGATAATATTATTTTTTTCCAGAAAATAAATAATACATAAGTTGTGTTGTAAAATGTATTGATATAGAATTACATATTTAGTATTTTTTTTTCTAAGTTAATTCATTGGAGTACTGCGCCTAGCTTACTTCGTTGAATTGCTAGTGGCAAAGAGCGGTGGTGGATGTTTTTGCAAGAGTTTGACCGTATTTTATGACCCCAGCTGTGAGAGGGTGTTCGTCCCAGAAATCCTAACGGTCAAGGAAAATAGCCTTTCTCTGTAGTCACGTACGGGTCTGCTACTCGCACAATATCGTCAGTTTATCACAACTTTCCGGGAAGTTCTATTGTTGTTATTTATTTATAATTTAGAAATTAAAGAGTCGATCATACTAACATTTTTACCTAAGCAAATTGCATCCTGGAAGATTTTTATCTACGTTTGCAGCAAAAATCACTTGCAGTTAGGAAACTTTTATTCTTTCAGAATAAAATTCAGTCTGGAATTACCATACATTAAAAACCTTAGTTTTCTGGAGCAAAAAAGTCCCAGCACGAGCGACTTTAACACTGCTGCACTACACACTACGCAGCTTGAAATACATCAGTGGTCAGACTATTGTACCAGACACTCAAAATATACACATTTAAACCTTAAAAAAAAAAAAAAAAACACAGACAATATTTATGAAGTGATTTTGACGTTACGCTCAACATATTTATGTAACATGTAGTCAAATTTCTATAAAAAATATATTTTTTCTTACCTTTTATGATTAAAATTACCAATTTAATAATAGGACGTTTAAACTTTGAGGTGTTTATCACAGTTACCATGTAGGACATTCTTTTATATTACTTTGGCGCCATAATGAGAACCGACTTAAAAAAGTATTAAAGTTATTAAATTTACGAAACATTTTTGTGGATCATTGTAGAAATTATCATTAAGGACTCAGCTGCTCATTTATTGATGTGATCACAAGGTTTCATCGGTAAACTTTTGACGTGTTACTAAGAAATGTTCATTCTACTACTGTACAAATTTTTTCCTGTGGGATAATTTTCCATGTATTAAAAATTTTTGTTTCTTAACAGCGAAATTCGTCTCGACCCGAACCTACTTCGACAACCTCGCAGTAGTATACACTACGCGGCTCGGATCGCTTTAGTGGTCAGACTAATTGTATGAGACACTTAAAAAATATACCAATTTAAAGATGAATAAATATGCAACAACGATTACTTTAAGCGATTTCCACGTTGGGCTCTTTAAGTTTATGTAAGATGTATTTATATTTCCTTAAAATTGAATGAAAGTGAATTCGTTAACTTTAATGATTTAAAAGGTCTATTTTATAGAAACATGTTTAAACTTTGTGCTTTTTATCACTATCCTCAGATAGGGCAATGTTTCTAGATTATTTTGGGTTCCATACTGACGGTCTACTCCATAAACTGCATTTGCAATATCCATTATTGTGGATCTTAACAAAAAAAAATAACTGCTCGTTTTCGGTGTGACACACAAGGTTTGCGGCAGTACTTAAACTTTTGACGTGTTACTAAGAAATGTTCATTCTACTACTGTACAAATTTCGGCTTTGGGATAATTTTCTATGTATTAAAAACCTTTGTTTCTTCACAGCGAAATTCGTCCCGACCCGAGCCTACTTCGGCAACCTCGCAGTAGTATACACTACGCGGCTCGGATCGCTTTAGTGGTCAGATACATTGTACCAGGCTCTCAACAAATAAACTAATTTAAAATTTAAGAACTAAATCGTGATCGTAAAATGGCCGCCATGGTGATTTGCGAATTTATGGAGAAATAAAAGCAGTTAAAATCTTATGTAGTTTCCAAGAGACATTATTACATCACCAATCATCTTAAGTAACAGGTTTACAAAATTTCAACATATTCATTAACTAGTCAGTTTTTTTTTCAAATGTGTTAGTATTAACAATCTGGACCATATCTAGTCGGTGAGGTCTGTATTGTTACAGACTATCTGTATTCCGGTATTTGGATTTTGAAGCTACTTAATGATTCGCTTTCAATGTCTATTAAAATATACCTAATGCTAATTGCAGGAATATTTCTACTCGATTTCAAAATTATAATTCCTGAACATTTGTAGCGGACACATTTCAATGTAACACTCACTGATTTTCGAGTTGTGTTGAGGTTTCGCATGCCACTTCGTGTACACGAGATGGCCCCTGCTCTGGTAACAATGAGTCATCACAACCGGTGCCGTCTGTACGAGCGTCTTCACAAGTTATCCTGAAATATGTTCTTAAATATTAATTCAAGTGAATTCTTAAAATCCTACACACCTTATCTTAAGTGTCGTAAATGAATCGTTATATTTTGTAAATCCATATAATATAGGAGCCAACATGGCGCGAAGCGATGGACGCGATACGAATAATATTTTTTTTTTTACCAACCACTACATCAGTAAATATTTGTGGTTTCCATTCGCTATGAATTCAAGCATGTAACATGTGTACTGCTTCTTCAATTCGGCCACAGTTAAATGGGAGGCTCTGAATCACTGAAAACTCCTCAACAAAATCAACGATGAATCACAGGCATTACAACAAACAGTTGTCACAAGTCAAGTAGCCAATGAGCAGGTGACATTTTTCGAGTCCGTAGAGGATTGTTGAGACTATCCTACAGGTCAATGGCAACGCGCCCTTACGCGCATGGTTAATGCATGAGTAGAGTGTAAAGGCGTAAGCCTGAGACATATCTAGGTCCTCATCTAACCGCGCACACTTAGATTTAACTCAGGATAGGGTGAAAAATGTTTACTAATTTTGCAGTCCCAACAGTCACCAACGAAACGCCAGCAAAATAAATAATTAAGCTCACGAATATTGTTCGTGAATGAAGGCGAAGCTGATACTTTGGAAACGTTACCAGCAGATATTAAATAATGTTTAACTATTATTTACGTAGCTTACTTCTTAAAACTGCATTCATGTAAACTGATTTTGTGTGATACTATGTTGAGTGTTTTCTGCTACACTTATTTTTCTGAAAAAAGTCTGTGGCTTAATAAACTTGTTAACATTGATGCCTGTCATAAAAAAAATTCAAACGTAATTATACGGATACATGTTGAGTATAGTTTATGAATGGTTCACGCATTGCTGGGGGAAAAAAAAAAAAAACATGTTTACAATTGTACACATCTTTCTGTTGTCGCATCGCGTCCATCGCGTTGTACATACGCAACTCTGAAAAATAAATGTATGATAAAAAAAAAGCTATAATAAAATAATCTCTTATCTTTCTTTATTCTTTTTTCTAAGTGCTATAATGGCTTTCGATAGTTTTGTTCTTTTGTGTACTCTGCTTGGTGGAGGTTTCTTCGGCATTTTATTCCTGAATAAATCTCACGCTTACAACAAAAAACATCTAACTAAATCACTGTGCTAAATAATAACAGAGAATAACCATTCAATTATACGCCGAGCTAGACCAAACACGTTCTCTTATCTACTGAAAATGAGTACGTTGATCTTCATATCAGTTTCCCGCGAAATCCCATCTCCCCTTCGTAAACAGCAGACAGCTGTGGCATGCTGCAAAAAGTTAGAGAAACTGTCGCAAGGTGTCACTACTGTCCAGCGCGCTCCATAATTCTTCGTATCCGAGCTTGCACGCTGCTCAAATTTCTACAGCTACGTTTTTACTTTAGGTCCGACTGCAATAAGCTTAAGACTAAAATAAAGTCAATCATTCAGCCGACATATATGTAGGCGTTTGAATTACAAATGAAAACGCGAATTTATTAAATTCGCAAATGAATATCATGCAATTTCGTAGCAGCTCATTTATTAAAATTCAAATTGTAAATACGTTAAATTAATAATGATTACAGATAAAATAATGGTCACAGTCATATCTCCCGTGTCTGAAAATTTATCTGCGAAAGTTTTACCACTGAATTCTTTATAGTTTTTTAATAAAGCTTGAATTTAAAAAATTCCCGAAAATCAGCAATAACTTAATTAAAATAAAAAAATAAAAAAATAAATTTTACACCAGAATGGTTCAAATCTTCTCTAGCAGCTGAATAATTACCAAATATATTGTTTTTTTTTAATACGATGCTGGTGCACCAATCCCCTTAAGAATAATAATGAAATACCAACCAGTTAACATAACGGCAGTACTCGGCTCGTAATTCTGTATGCGATAAATACTAAAACAGTGAAATGATAAAAAAAAATGTGGCAAGTGTATGCAGCGTCATCTAACACCATCGCTCCAAAAAATATCTTGATAAAATATCATGGACATAGTTGGGAGATATGTGACAGGCACATTTGGGAGGTAATTGATGAGAGTGTGAAATATGTTCGAGTTGTGAAGCGTTAGACACCTGAGATTCATGACTAAGCACTCTGTAACAATGCTGAGCCAGTAGCCGGGGTGGATCTCTCGTCCTCTGCAGTCGCCATGTTGGAAGTAGAGGAGAATCCAAGGGGGGGGGGGGGGGGGGCACCAGGCTGTAGCGTAGCACAGGCTACCAAGTTGGAACGTGTCACAATTCAGCAGCCAACAAACAAACTGTGTACTCGACTGTGGAGTCTGCCCTGCTGGAGGTCATTGAACCCACGAATTGGCATTACCTAACGCCGAAGAGTATGTAGCGGGTACTGTAGTAGTTGACTTACTAACTGGTAGTCCCTAGGTAGTAGTTGACTTACTGACTGGTAGTGCCAGGTAATAGTTGACTTACTGACTGGTTGTGTCTGCTACATTAATATTGCCGGCAGAAATGATTGTTTCTGAAACCAATAAAATATTTTAGTATAATTAATGAATTTCTCGTAGAATCATAAAATCCTGGTGGTTGGATGTTATGTGTAGTGTGAGTAGATTGAATACAAATTTAGTAATTTTAAGACATTTTTTCTCCGGCTGTTCTGAAATCCTAGAGTGCCCCCTCCGAGGTGAACCTCTGGGTCCGCCACTGGCTTGTTGTTTTTAAGTTACGGTGTTTCAAAGTTACGATGTTTCTAAGTTATGTGGTGTTTTCAAGAACTTATTTTTTAAGTTATGACTGATGAGGAAAACGTATCAATCATTACACTTATAATACATGTTTACATTATTGCAATCAGCCTGTGCATGATTTCCTTTCACGAATGGCTTGTTTCAAAACGCAGTCTGTGCTTTCCACGATGGAAATAACTTTTTCAATTTTCAATGTGTTGGTTGTTGTGGGGTTGGGTCCACCGAATTTTGTGCTTGTTTTTTTTTTTTTTTTTTTTTTAATGAAGAAATGTTTTGTTGACCATCGCCTACGTTAAATTTCGTTTTAGATCAATCCCGCCCATAATATTGCAAAACGAAACGTACTGAAACATCCATATAACTTAATGAAAATTAGCTGAACAATAGAAAAAAATACGTATAAGTCCTAAAGATTTGTTTTCATTCTACAAGAAAATTCAAGTGTTTGTTGAATTTTGTTTAGACAAATTTAGCCACTGCAAGGAAGGCTCCAAACTGTTAAAAAAATGATCACTCTTAACATTTTTGGCCCATCCGGAGTTCTTTAAATGATTTTGCAGAATTTTTTATACAGAGAGATTTTGCTTGCAAAGTGAATTTCGAAAAGGGAAAGGGGGAAATTTTGGCTAATTTTGTAAGTTAGCGTTGGTTCAAAATGGTAATAATTTTTACGTTCGAAGGTCAACCAATATGGCGGTTTTAACGTACTTCAAGATCATCCAAAACCGTAATCCCGTGCCAGAACGTACTGAGTTATACTACTTTGTACAATCGGAACAGTTCCATCGTTGATTGGCATGCGCGCGGCCGCTACATAGGGATTAAATCATGCCATCGTGCATTAAGTCATTTTTCGATGTAATTTTGTATTTGTGTGGTACAGTCTATGCCCAAACGCAAGTGATTCGTTTCTAATGTACTCGGCGTTTGTAGGGAAGCCTAAGATGTACATCAAGTTCTGTCCCTGCCCGAACACGCCCGAATACTAACCTTCGGCCAATCTCGGGTTCATTTAAAATATATTTATATTTCTCTGTTTATTTTAATGTGGCTATACTAACCTAACTAACAGTCCATAGTGTTTTAAATTGTTTTAATGTAGCTAACCTAACCGACAACTTTTAATATTTGAATTCATTTTTCCTGCGCAAAAATAAAACAAATCCCGAGGTTGGCCGAAGGTGAATATTCGGGCGTGTTCGGGCAGGGACAGAGCTTGATGGACATCTTAGGCTTCTCGCGTTTGTAGTCTTCGCCTCCTGACCGCGTCATAACAAAACATTGATGAAATGATTGCATACTTTTATGAATAAAATTGAATCATTTTTATTTTAATAAAAAAAGAATAAATACTTGAATTTATACTAGTAATCAGATTTTTAAAATGCAAGAATAATTAACCTTATTTGCCGAAATTGTTGTTGTAATAAGCAATGCAAACTACATTAACTTTTCATTTCACTTTATAAACAGTCGACGAAACAGTTCACGTGTAGATGACTTGTAATTAATTTAAAAAAACTGGCGTTTAGCTATAAAGTTTAAATATAATTATGAACAAGTGTTCATATAAATAACCTGTAATCAAATATCTATCATCAATTATATGAGTCACCATAATTTTTTAGTCAATTGTTACATAACCTATTATTAATGCACTCGCCGACAGCGTAACGGAACAGTGTGCGAAACGGGACACTATTTCGTGCGTGCAGCCGGCGTTCATCGATTTATTAGACGTCACGTCAAAAAAAAATATCGCGCGTGTTCGCAGTTACGATCATTGGACGATGTTTTACAGGTCGAAAATGAATGACCCAACAGCATGTGCAATAGAACTTCTGGAATAAATTTACAGGAGGAAATCTCTTTATTAGTAGTAACGATAAGAAGAAAAAAATTAAATTATAGCTAAACCAGGCTTCGAAATTTACACAGGTGTTTGAAGCTGTGACTAGTCATTTTTGGAAATGCGATATGAGGGTTGTTATCCCCCTTTAAAAGGTAGTTTCCAAAGTTACTTTGCTTCCATAATTTCATGGTTTTGCTCAGTTTTAAATAAATTCATAATATAATTATTGTTCAATGTTTATAAAGCGTTTTATAACTTTAAATGTTTTTAGTGTCAATTCTAGAATGAACTTGAGCATGAAATAGTGTTATATACTGTTTTAAATTAATGGTTTTTGTGTGTAGCATTTGACATTTATTACTTAATTGTTTGTATATAATTCATAAATAAAAGTATTAGATTTCCGAAATCCCGATAAACTCAGGTTTTTTTTAATGATTGTGGGTAAACCAAATTATTTTATTGATTTATGAATTATGTACAAAAAATAATACTTTTAAAAAGCTTCACACAAAGGATTAATTTAAAACTGTATGCAATACGATTACATGCTCTCAGTTCATGCTAGGGTTGATGTAAAAATTGGCCTTTAAGTAATGGGCTATGTGTTAAATCTGTAAAACACTTTATAAACAGTTAACTTTAAACCGTTGTTAATTTCTATTTAATATAGGTATAATCTGTGAAATGTTGTCACAACGTTGCATTCGAATACCCGCGTGTTTTTATATACCTATTTCACACCTGTAACCGGTAAAAGTATAGATAAAAATACATATAAATTATTTTTTATGTGTTCATCTACAGTTATAGGTAGTAAGATATAGACATAGATGTATAGAGTTATAGAGATATAGAGAGATCTAAATAAAGAGAGAGAGATTGACAAATAGATAGAAACATAAATACATAAAGAGAGATATAGAGTGGTTTTTATGTTATATGTGTACCTATTTCAAACAAATTATTTTAATTTAAGAGGCATTAGTAACGCAAGCTGGGAATTAGCTAGTTTATAGTAACGAGCGAAAACACGAGACTATGGAAGCAAATGAACTCAGGACTCGCCCTCTGAACAGCCGCGGGTAGTCGCGCTACTGGTCTGCGCCGTCACAAATATTTAACTCCGCCGCCGGTATTTACCGCCGTCCTTTGTGCGCGCGGGGGTGGGGGGGGGGGGGGGGGGGGTTATCCGAGGTCAGTGCCGGGGAGGGCTGCCTTAAGGCCCTTTCTCTCACGCCGTCAATAGGTATCATCATTCAAAGGCTCTTTCTGAAATTTTTAACACGTTACCTCCCACGCATGTTTTTTTTTTCTGTCTCACTAATATTTGCGACAGATATTTACTTAGGTTGGCAAATTGTGTGAAAAGTGGCGCAAGTGATTACGAACTATTGCGTGACTTTTTAAATACTCATATTACACGTAGTGAACATCTGTTGAAAAATTTTTGTGACAACAAAAAATTTAAATTCAAGAAATGTATCATGCTAAACATACAGAAATATGTAGCCATTAAATAATATTGATGACAACAAAACAAAAAATAAATAAAACATGACGTGTAAAACCTAGTCTTAAAAGGGGGTAAATTTCCGAAATTGTTTAATTCGCCGTAATCCTGTATTTTCGCCGGGTCTTTCAAATTTAATTAATAGTGTTACGAGGAGGCCAGAGACGGCTGGAAGCGGCGCGCCGGCAGCGATTATCTCCGGGGAAACCCCGCTGCGACCAGGGAGTGCCCGCGCCTCCCTCCCCTCCCCTCCCAGCGGAGTCCAGGCGCCTCCTTGTCTTTCTGGAGGGTTCTACGAGTCCCGAGAGCAGCGTAACTAGGACGCCACTGTTCTGGCGGCCTGACGACGCGACACGGCCGAGGGTTGCGGGAGTGTGAGAGCAGTGGAGTGAAGGGGGCGAGTGTGGCTCCCTTGGCGAGCGATGGCGGGCGACGAGAGACTGACCTCGCGTGCGTAGGGGTCGTTACCACAACGCCGAAATACCACAACGCCGAACGTACAATAACGCCGAATGCCAAATTGACCGCAACGCCGACAGCTAGAAAACTGCTGTGTACCACAACGCCGAAATACAGTAACGCCGAAAAATGTTGCTGCGGGGAGGGGCCACAGGAGCAAAATGAAAAACAACTGAATGAATTTGTGTGTTTTGTGTTTCTTAAATGTATCTTAACGCCGAAATACCGCAACCTAACCTAACCTAACCTAGGCTAGTCTAACCTAGCCTAACCTTACCTAACCTAACCTAACCTAACCTAACCTAACCTAACCTAACCTAACCTAACCTAACCTTTGTGGCAGTCCTGCAATGACATTTTTCGGCGTTACTGTATTTCGGCGTTGTGGTAGACAGCCGTTTTCTAGCTGTCGGCGTTGTAGTCAATTTGGCATTCGGCGTTATGGTTTTCGGCGTCGTTGTGCGTCCCCGTGCGGACGAGAGAGCGGTGCCGGGACCGAGGTGCGT
Source organism: Bacillus rossius redtenbacheri (assembly GCF_032445375.1). Classification (NCBI taxonomy): domain Eukaryota; kingdom Metazoa; phylum Arthropoda; class Insecta; order Phasmatodea; family Bacillidae; genus Bacillus; species Bacillus rossius. The sequence goes on along the minus strand of NC_086344.1, from coordinate 13,936,241 downwards.
GGTAGCAAGACTCGACCACTGTCCAGTCGAGCTCCAGCGGGGAGAGTAAATGATGGACTTATGAAAGAGTCATTAATTTGTAGACACGCATTTAAATTGTTGTAATTTAGGAAGGAAAAAAAGTGTATATATTAGTCAGTAAATAAATCTCTAGTTGATTAATTGGGCTAGCCTTTCGGACCTGCATTCCCACACGTAACAATAATATAACTGTGTTTGATATTAAGTGGTTTTACCTCATCGGTGCGTGTTATCAATGGTTTTGAGAGCCTTAAGTACCAATTTATATTTCAGTCCTAGCATGAATTGAGAGCGTTAAATTTTGTGTTGATACTATTTTTAATCTGCCATTGGTATGTAGCATTTATCGTATAGCTTTATGTTAGGATTTCACTTATAAATAAATAAAAATTTTGTTTTCCCAAAATTCGGATCTAGGGTTCTAGGCTTTTTAGAAAACTAAATTAATTTTTACTAATTATATTCTTAAAATAATGAGTAATTTAATTGATGGCACAATCTGTAAACAATCACTTATAGAAATGTTAGAATTTGCTTGAAATCATGCGTTAAATCACGAATTTAACCAGCATACTATTTTAGGATATTGCCTACTTGGGTCCTGTAAACAGATACATGGAAAGGCACAAAACTCTCGACAAATTGGACTAAAATTGAATTTCGACACGGTGGAAGATATCTTAAAAGTTGGGTTTTATTCATAATAAAACTTTAAGTTTTCAGTATTTTTATTTTATTTTAACATTTTGTCCTACTATAATACGAGGATCACATTGATTAAACTGACAGTAGGATATACTTAATTTTTACATCTGTGGCTAAATAACTGTGACATACACATGTACGTCTACGAATATGTTACCCGACTGTGATTCTGTGATTATTGGTGACATTCAACAATGTATATGTTAACCTCAAGATAAAACTTGGAGTGTGTTTCTGAGAGGAGAAGCCTAAGATGTACATCAAGTTCTGCCCCCTTTCCGATTACACCCGAACAATTCACCTTCGGCCAACTTCGGGATTTGTTTTATTTTTGCGCAGGAAAGACGAATTCAAATATTAAAAGTGGTCGGTTAGGTTAGCTACGTTAAAACACTTTAAAACACTATGGACGGTTAGTTAGGTTAGTATAGCTACATTAAAATAAACAGATAAATGTATAAATATATATAAATGAACCCGAGGTTGGCCAAAGGTGAATATTCGGGCGTGTTCGGGCAGGGACAGAACTTGATGTACGTCTTAGGCTTCCCTTCTGAGAGAGCCTGTTGCAGTCGCACGCCGCAGGTTGGCGAACGACCTTGAGCAGTACTGCGTCTTGCGAGCGGAAATGCAGTGGTTTTCGCTCCACAACACCAGCCGGTTGTTTGGAAATGGTTTACACCGGTGTTTACCTTGTGCGTCACTCGTGACATTCAAGTTTAATCCTAGATTACATCATCTTGCAGGGTTCCACAAAAAAATTGCTTTTCGACGCAATTACTCTCGTATACTTTCTCCGTGGCTGGAAAACAACGTAGAACGTCATCGTACACAAACGTGTTGGAAAAATTCCAAAATTTGATTTTACATATGTAACTTGTAACGATGAAGCTAAGATTAACTTTTTTTTTTTTAATTGCTGGTTTAAGATTGATTGAAGCGTAAGATAAACAAAATATTCGACTTGGAAAAGCAACAAATTTTCCGAAGATCTATGAGCTGGAGAAATATGTTTACAAACAACCTTGCACAGTCCTTATTTGGAAAACCAGTGATGCTTCAGCATCCCCTCGCATAGTTGCATAGAATTTGTGTTTATTTTATTGTAACAGTAAATAAAGCAACGAACCGTGCTCAGTTTCCTTTCAGTACCGCGACGACAGAACTGAAGCTCAATGGAAACGCCATCTATGCGTCAGCCGTGCTGCGTCAGACGCTACTTAGCGTGCCACATCCACTAGTCTGACGCAGTGGTTCCCAAACTTTTTCAGCTGGCGACCCACCTTTCCTTATAGGAGTACCTCCACGGTCTAGCCGACCATGGTGGAGTAAAAAAACATTATTTGTATCGTAAGGCATCGCTTCCTAATGTATATATAATTTTCCATCAAATATTGCAAATATACACATATACATATTTATTCCTTTTTTTAAGATACCGATTGATTATTGATATACAAGTTGTGGTCTGATTTGAAATTGGTTGACAAAATAAAAGCACTCTGTAGCAAAACAGTTATTTATTTAACAATAGACATGTGTTTGCACACAGTTCGATTTGTTTGCGATGTTTCTTATTTTTTTCTGACGGTTTATTCGATGGTTTCTGATGGTTTTAGGATCGAGTCGCGACCCACCGTTTGGGAACCGCTGGTCTGACGCATATGCTTCACGGAATATCGCAATAGATATTTGTCATGGCTCTCAGCTAAACATTAATGGAAATGTGTAAAAAAAAAAAATGCATTTGCTATATATTTCTTGAAATTTTAACTGAGCCAAACCTGTTATTTTCATCATTACACATTTATTTGTGTTTGCATTTTTCTGGTATATATATATTTCCCCTCTTTTCAAAGTTACTCAACGAAAAAAACAACACAATAATACGATAAAAATCTTAATTCAAATGTTGTTAGGAAATAATTATCCTCGAGCGATTTCACATTTTGTTGTACTCATCATGCTTCTTTGTCATTGGTGAATATTGTTAATGATTGGAATGCAGACGGTGCTGTCTGGCATCAAAAAGTTCAAGTTGGCCGGCTCCGGTCAGATTTTTGACATTTTTTTTTCCTCCTAACCTAACAAAAACTAAGTGTGTTTGGGAGGGGTCCGGGTTAAGGAGGGAGATTTAAGTGCGTCTCAGGCCGAAGCCTATACGCTCTAATCATGCAGGGTGTTAGCCATGCAGGAGAGGTAGCATGCATCGTGTGCTAGGAGGGGATTGGCCAGCAATGACTAACTCCCCTCACTGACTATCCTAGACTAAAACTAGATAAGTTGGGCCCAGGTTAAACCTGTATATACACAGGGGAAAATCCTGGCCACTTACTTGCGGGATGCAAAAATTTCATGCATTAATATCAGGCAGGTCGGTTACGGTAAATATAAGGATGGTTCTGGATGAAGAGTTGGACAGAGCGAAAAAGTGTCTATCTACCATGCGGGGAGGTTGGGCGCTTGGACTTTTACGTTCGCATTGTGTTTGGATGGCGCTGGTTGCTTCGGGGGCGACCTTTTTGTCGTTTCCCGCCAGGCTGCCGGCCAGCCCAGCTCCGGTCAGACATCCGCTCCACAGAACTACACCGTCAGCACCTGACGTCATTGTTCACGACAGCCAATCAAATGCCAGACCCGCGACTGGCTGTTGTCTGTTGCTTCTTCCCTCCCCCGGGACGCATCACAACGCCGAAATACCACAACGCCGAAATAGGTACACAAACGCCGAAAAATGTCATTGCAGGACTGCCACAAAGGTTAGGTTAGGTTAGACTAGGCTAGGTTAGGTTATATTACGCTAGGTTAGGTTAGGTTTGATTGTGGTATTTCGGCGGTAAGGTACATTTAAGAAACACACACAAATTCATTCAGTTGTTATTTCGGCGTTGTGGTACACAGCAGTTTTCTAGCTGTCGGCGTTGTGGTCAATTTTGACATTCGGCGTTGCGGTATTTCGGCGTTGTGGTAACGACCCTTCTTCCCCTTCCCTCCTTGCACATTCGCGTCATCGCACTAGCAGTCGAACGTGCCGATACGCGCCCAATCAGTGTTCCAAATCGACGCAATAGATAGCGCTACTGTAGCCAGCTAGTTATTTTTTTTTTTAATTCATAGAGAGCGTTAACACTTACAATTAAACAATAATTGATATGTTTGTGACGGAATTAAATGTATGAATGAAATAGTAAAAAAATATAAATTTTTATTCTTTATTAATTGTACTTTTTTTTTCAGGTGATATGTTACCACCTGATCGCTTCTATAAAACCTGGATAAAATTAAATTAGCAGTTTTATGTAAAGAAGCACTGTTGTTATAACGAAACAAAATCCTTTCAACGTTCTGAAATTGTACCGAGCATCCTGGCAACTAAAAAAGTACTGAGGAGTTTTTTTTATTTACTCCACTATGCGAGCCTGACAGTTCGAGCTTTAAAAAACTGTTGACAATTTATTTTTTAAAGTACATTCTACCATCAAGCACTTTCAATCGCGTTACTTCATTTTTGGGTTCATAGGTATCGTTGTAGTCGGTGATGGTACGCGGGTATGGGAAAACAAGGCTGAGTTTCCAGTGTAGTAGTAGTAGTAGTAGTAGCAGCAGCAGCAGCAGCAGCAGCAGCAGCAGCAGCAGCAGCAGCAGCAGCAGCAGCAGCAGCAGCAGCAGCAGGAGTAGTTCTTTTAAGGAGAGAGGTTAAAAAAATCTTCAAAAGACACCAACGAAAGCGAATTTGAAGAATTAGTTGGAGTTGTTAGTGTGGGTTTTTTTGCCCACTAAAAACAACCCTCTCTCTTCTAACTCTCACCATGAGCAGAGGGCGGCCAGACTGGAGTAGTAGTAGCAGCAGCAGTAGTAGTACTAGCAGCAGTAGCAGTATTTTTTTTTGGGAGAAAGGTTTAAAAATCTTCAAAAGACACCAACAGGTGGGATTGTTGGTAGTGTCAGATTTTTACTGACTAAAAACAGTCTTCTCTTTCTGCCCTTCTTTTGGGAAGGGGGCCAGACCGGGAACCGCTTTCGCATTACTTCAGCCTGGCCCAGGTTACGCAGTAGTAGTAGGGTAGTAGTAGTAGCAGTAGTAGGATCAGCAGTAGTAGTAGTTGTTGCCGGCAGTGCCACAGCTGTCTGTGCGCGCTCCAATTAGCTCCCTAGTGGGCGGGTCCGTTCTGACTGACGTCACACAGGCCGTTCACCCGCCGCGCGCACTAACTCACTTAGCGAGGCGTCTGGCTTGTTTACCTGCGGCCGCCGCATCCCAAGGTCGGGAAGCCTTCATTCCACAGGCGAGAGAGCCACACCCCAAGTTCATGCTCGCTTTTTTCTATCTCATTGTACAAACCGGCGTGGCATTACATTTTGCGGTCGATTAGGATAGGTTAGCTACATTATAAATGCTTTAAAACATTGCGGAAGGTTGGTTATATTAGGTAAGTATAGCTACATTAAAAAAATACTGTGAAATCATTTTATGCTTGCTTAGCAAAATAACTTTTTTAATATCGTCAGCTTACTTCTAATACCTCGTAACTCCATTTTAGTCAATTTTACAGGAAAACTTGTGAGCTTTTGGAGCACGGTTTCGACTGACAAAGATACGAGCTTTATAATTTGTGAATAGAAAAGTAGAGTTGACTAACGAGGTTTTATCAGCATATGCACTATGAAAAAATAAAATAATACACCAAAAACATCCGGAATATAAAACTGGAAAAATCTGGACTTACGAGGTTTTAGAAGTAAGCTGATCATATGTAGCTATCCAGGGCTGGGAAACCGTTTACATGGTTTCACAGTATCTTTAACGTGGCTATCCTAACCAAATCAACCGTCCGCGATTTTTTAAAGTATTTATAATTTAGCCAACCTAACCTTTTACAATGAACCAAAAAAAAATCACCCCGAAGATGCACGATCGGTCGGGTGTTTGGCTCTCTCGTCTGTGAAAAAGAAGGCTTCCCTCCAAGGTCGACCGAGCACAAGGTGGCTGGCGACTACGATCTCCCCGGCTTCTTTGGGTAAGCGATGCGGGTGACATTTCATGAAGCATTGTCGTTGAAACGTTTCCAACGCGAAAAGGATTGAGAATATGTACAATACACCCCTTACGATATATTTTACGAGTCGAAATTTGAATTGCCAAAAAAGTTTCACTTCTATCGCGTGTTTTTTTTTTTAATTTTTATATTGAGTTTACTGAAAAACTAAAGTAATAGCAAAGATTTATTTGGATTTGCACTGGTTCCACACACACATCCTTACTTAACACTCCCCCTCCCCCCCCCCCGCACCTTTTTGTTCCCAGTCCGTATCCAAGTGTTACATGAAGATTATCTCCCGTTTCCTTATTGGTTGTAATATATCAGCATTTCGACCTCGAGCATTGGACATTAATGCGATCAAATAACTGATAGCTAGCTGCCTGTTGCCATATCGAAGTGTGGTATGCTTAATAGTTGGTGATTTTGAATTTAAATTTTTGATAGTTATTGGTGAGAAAATAATGTAGTGATTCAGGGATGTTATTAATTTTTTTTTTCCTCCGAGCCTGCTAAAGTCAGGGAATTGTTTTATGTTTTATCACGTGCTTGCTAGCCACACTGGTTCGATTATCAAGCTCGAATTCAACTGTAGAACTATAGATTTTTATTGAGTTTGAAAACAAACCAAACTGGACTTTTGACGTGACAACGTCTAATAAATCAGTGAACGCCGGCTGCACGCACGAAAAGTGTCCCGTTACGCTGTCCCGTTAAGCTCATTGTACGCTTGCGCCGCATCTATCTGTCTTCCACTCGATTGGAACAAGCATCGATTTGACTTTTTCGAGGCACATTAAACTTGAAACACTCCCATTCGTTTCCTACTTTTCCTATCATCATCCTATCCTTAACAGAATAACAGAGATTGGAAGAAGTCAAATATTAAACATGTATAAAAGTTATAGTTAAAATAATCTGTTCGTTAAAGTAATAAACATATTCGAATTAATAAGTGCAAATAAACGTAAATTTATCAATTAAATTGTATATTTCATTTCACTCCTTCTTTGTATCCAGACAAAATAGTGATAATTCAATGAAAATGATTGAATTTTATTCATAAAAGTATGCAATCATTTCATCAATGTTTTGTTATGACGTTGTCGCGTTAAACTATCGTCTGTAAAACGACTTTGCAGACAGCCGATTTTTTTTTTATATGTTGGAACATTTTGTTGCAAAAATGAGGGTGCGAAATATTCTCCACTTGTCCGCACGGAGCGGCCAGATATGTAGACAGTTATTTCTTCTTCTTTTTTTTTTTTTTCACCTTCAAGTGTGCAACATTTAATCAAGAAGTTCCAAAATCCTGCTTCAAGGGGTAGTAAAGAGGATGGAAATGATTTTTTTTTTTGTATTCTCACGTAGACGTGGCCGTTCTCTTGTATGGAAGCTCAAGTGCAAAATTTCAATAAGCTCCGGAGTAAAACTGTAAATTTTTTACAAAACAAATCCACAGACAACACTTTTATTTTTTATGTACCTAATACATATTTTAGAAGATTCCCAGCTCTCCAATTATTCACAGAAAAACCCCTAAATGAAATGCCACTGTTTTCACTCTTTTCAGAGTTTTGTTCCCGAAATATTTTCTCTCTTTTTTATTATTTCCTTCTACCCTTACCGATAATATTGCTAAAATACGTATTCAAATAATAACACTATTTCAACGAAAAATTTAATAATGGGATGCTTTGGACGAAGAGTGTGAATAAGCTCATCTGTTATGAATTTCAAAGACCTGAAAACTGAAAAAAAAAAAAAAAATATCGCAAACGTTTTAATTACTAAGTATATTCGTCGATTTGTGGGTTAATCTTCGTCACGAGTAAAATTTTGACGTCTATAATTTTTTGGGGAGACTGCTTATCTGAAGATCTTTCTTGTCGAAATTGAGAGTTGTCATGCAGATATATTTTATGTATCTAAATGTTTTTAATGTGTTAATTTATTTAGGTACGCACTTAATTATCTTATCTACAGTGTTTTCATGTTTAACGTTTAGATTTATCAGTTATAATTCAAATACTTATTGATGATAAAATTACAGTAATATTTGTGTGAAAAATATGTGACCATGTGCTCTATTTTTGTTTTCTTTCCTTTTTAGACCTTTTGTTTTCCTGACTACGCGCAAACAAAATTCTGAGAATTTTTTTATGGTGTGTTGATTGGGACAAAAAAAATTGTAGTCACATACATTACATAATTAACTATATTATATCTGATAATTTCCTATCGGATGCGCTAAAGTAGTGCGTATAGAGCAACGTTTGTGTTTTAGGAGAAAAAAAACTCTCTCATATTAGCTCTCGGAATTTAGATCATGTAGATCATACACCTGACGGTGCCTTTTCCCACCCTTAGTATTCCATTGTGTGTGCATGAATATTGTTGATGTCATAACTGTTGCAGAATCACACACTTAATTTGAACTATTTTATGTGAAAGTTATCTTTAACTGAGCGAAAGAGAAAAGGAAACCTATCTTTTGGACCGAGAGATCGATCTTGTGTATATTTTTATTTATGTAATGTGCGTTTGCGGCGTGAGCAACCGGAACAAACTTTTCTGTTTATTTATTTATTTTCTTTAACTTAACCAATGGAGTCCCCGTTAGAAGAGGACATCACGACTTTTACGTGACTGTTTTACACCACCGATTCATAATATTTTTTTTTGTTGGATTGGAACCTTTCAATGGAACCGAGTTGAAAATGTCTGGCTGAAAACCCTGCCAGTATTCCTGTTTTACTTAAATGAAGAAAAAAAAGTATTGTTATGAAGTAGCTTGGCTTCCGGGTTGTAGCCGCGTCCTTGGCGAATAATTCACCGACGTTTCGGTCGACATTGCAGTCTCCATCATCATGGGAGCAGTTACATACTGTAGGTAAGTAGTAGTAGTTAGTAGGTAACTGATCCCTGATGATGGCGACTGCAATGTCGAACCGAAACGTCGGTGAATTATTCGACAAGGACACGCGGCTACAACCCAGAAGCCAAAAGCTTCTTCAGACAAATGGCCGTGAAAGCCCGGCGAACATTATATTGTTATGGTTTAAATAAGCTTGGCGGTGACTAAATGTACACGGTGTTTATGCAAAGTCGCTTCGCTTGGGCGCTGAACTTGTTCTTGTCGGCGTCTTTTTTTTTTGTCCTAATTTAAAAAAAAAAAACCCTGTTGGATGTTGGGATAACTTAAATACGTTACCAAACGCAGTGGTGTAATGCAGTGTGGTGAATGGACAGATATTGATACGGGCGCTGTAAACGGGAAGCCTACGATTCACTCATCCTTCTGGACATACCCGAATACTCACGTTGGCAAGCCTTCTTTTCTTAAAATTAGCAAGAAGTAATTAAAAATACTTTAAAACATTGTGGATGGTTGGTTATATTAGGTAAGTATAGCTACATTAAAAATACTGTAAAATCATTTCATGGTTGCTTAGCAAATAACTTTTTAATATGTAGCTATCCAGCGCTAGGAAACAGTTTACATGATTTCACAGTATTTTTAATGTAGCTATCCTAACCAAATCAACCATCCACAATGTTTTAAAGTATTTATAATGTAGCTAACATAACCTAATTGACCATTAGTTTTTATGAGTTGCATATTTATTTACAATAAACAAAAAAAAAAAATAAACCGAAGATGCACGATCGGGCGTTTGGCTCTCGTCTGTTGAAAGAAGGCTTGCCAACGTGAGTATTCGAGTATGTCCAGAAGGACAAGTGAATCGTAGGCTTCCCGCTGTAAACATCACGCCTGACAGTTTTTCGCAACCCGCGCGCCGTCTCCGTGCGCACTGGGAGTTGTGTGTCCCGTCTCGCACGTCTGCGAGCCAGCACGTGAGTTGTTGGAGTAGGAGGGGGAGGTGTGTGTGTGTGTGTGTGTGACCTTGACTCGTCGGGCGCGATGACCAGGCGGGTGTGCGTGTGCCGCCTGATAACACTCTCGCCTGGTCGATGAACTCCTGTCCGGCGACGCGTCACAGACCCTACACCGCGCCGCAACGCGCCGACGGCTAGAAAACTGCCGTGCACCGCAACGCCGAAATAACACTAACGCCGAACAGTGGCGTAGCCAGGATTTGTGTGTATGGGGTGTTAAGGGGCCCGCCTCGTCAGGGGTGTGTGTGTGTCGGCGAGGCGGGATGATAAGTGCAGTGTCTCCTCTGGACTGGCGCGCAGTCTTCTTGTCGTGCGTATGAGCGGTGACCGTAACATTATATGGCGGAGAAATGAAGATAAAGGTATTATTCAAGCCCCTTAAGGGCAGGGTTCCCACGCTCCTTGAAAGTCCTTGAAAAGTGCTTGAAATATTTTGAAGTAATTAAGGGCCCTTAGAAGTGCTTGAAAAAACTTTTAGGTGCTTGAAAGTGCTTGATAAAGTTTACACTGTAAGTTATAATTACGTTGTACATATTTATTTAGGACAAGTTTTTAGTGTGGCACCGTGATTTAATTCTACGATAACTTATTTATGGTATGTTCAAATAGTTGTCATTTTTACATTGAATAATGCCTCGTTTTTCGACGGCATACGATAAGATATCTTCTATGCACTATTTTTATCGGCAGTTATGGTGTCATCAGTGTTTTTGTTCTGACAAATGACGATCACTTTCATTTGCTTTGTGTCCAGATTGTAGAGCATTACTCTATGATTGTCCGTTGCTGCAGCCATGTTGGAATTTGCAGTTTGTTGACTTCGTTCTCGTAAAAATGCAGGGAGGGAAGTGTGTTTTTAGTGATGCGTGGCTCGCAAACGATATTTATTCATTATGGTTAGTGAAAGTGCCTGAAAAAAATAAAGCAAGATGTTCGTTTTGTTCAAAAAATTTTGACATACGTAGCATGGGTGAAGCTGCTTTGAAATGTCATATTAAAGGTAAGTCATATTTTTATTTTATCCATTATGAATTTTCTGGTTTGTTACAAATTATGTACTGAATTGCTGCATTTGTAATTTTTTTTATTGAAAATCGGTAAATTGGCATAAAGTTGGTGTTTAGTCTACTCCGATTATCTGTGTTGCGGATTAACCATGCCATATTTCACTTTCACAAACCGTTAAAACAAAAATAACTTTTTTTTTTTTTCCGTGCGCGCACAATGGCAACGGAACTTTGTAGCATTTAATATAATGTAATGAATTAGTAATGCAACTTAATATGATGAATCCACCAACAATAATTTTCTCTTTCCTCAGTTGCTATCAGCTTCCTTCATTCTATAATTTCCGAAAATGCCCAAATGTTCAGTAAATGTTTGTATTCAGCCATTCTGCGCTGCCTATCAGCAGCTCTAGAGAGAAAATCTAAAAGCTTCCGGGATAGTTTATACTTTGATACTAGGATGCGCTGGGATGGAAAACACACATTTAATAAACAACAGTCTGGAATTAATTTAACAGATTAAATAATATTTATAATAATAGAAAATGTTAAGTAATTTTTTGTTTTTTAAATTCTCATTAGAACTGAAATATATCTTCGGTATCAATAACTTTATTATTTTGTAACTCAGAAATGTTGGTAATGCATACATGAAAAATAAGTATGACAATATATTACCGTATTTAGCTTAATATTGTTCATGAAATTTAAATTTAATATAAGTTTGATTAATCCGTAAATGTTTAACATATTTTAAAATGTTTCTTTTGGTATATTTAACTGTACTTCTAATGTATTTATATACGTATTTATTAGTACTGTAAATTAATTTTAACGGGAGTAGTGTGTTGATTAACATAGTAGCCAGCAAGCGCACTTACCTGTTCGTAAAACGAGTTATTTTTATAAAAATTCTCCCTTATGCAAAATAAGTAGGTATGTAACTAACACAGTTTTGACTAGCGCTATGTATTATTGAAAGAAATTAGGGTGTTAATTTAAGGGCTCGATGTTATCAAGGACATCGTCAAGGGGGGTAGGGAGGGGCAGCTGCCTTCCTCTAGAGGAATTAAATTATTTTACTTATTCCATTCCAAGTATTCAGTCTGCACTGCTATAGTCTACTGTTGAAGCATGGCTCTATACATCAACTGGCCCCCCCCCCCCCCCTCCCCAGGCCATCTACCGGCGACGCTCTTGGATGTTATAGTGTTTAAGATATTTGGGTTACTAACATTTTAGTCATTTTTTGTGACATTGCTGCTTTTAACCGCCTTTTTCTGTTATCTGTGTATTCCTTGCCAATCATCTCAGATACTCGCGAGTGTATAATGTAGTCGGATGCATGCCAGCTTAGGATGCAAGGGTTCTGGGTTCAATTCCCGGGTAAGGCTTTGGTGTACGTAATTTGAACATTGAATGTGGCAGATTTGACTTTTTGGACATTGGCGTAAAGCTGTAGGCCACATAATAAGTAAAAAAATATTACAGTATTTGTATCGCACACAACATTTTGAAAGTAATTTACCAAAATAATTCAAAAATGAGTAGTTAAGAACATTCTAGGTAGAACATTCTAGGTTTTTAGGTCGTGAATAGCTAAGAATTGATTTTGTTCCTCTTCAATGGGACAAAATGTGAGATGCAAATAACACAAAACTAAAACCAAAGTAAGTTGAAACATGTCCTCAGATTTTAATTTGTGCTTTCATCAATGTTTACCCACGTATTTTTGGTAAATTACTTGCAAATTCTCTACATAACCCTACTTTTTAATGGAATGCACATTTTAAGAAAAATTATGTTATACAGAGGAAGTGCCTGAGTGGTTGGCTTAGTTTTCTTAGGACACATTGTTTTGTGATAGTAAATCATAATTATACATATCCTGTTCCATCTCTTTCAGGTAAAAAACATGCTGCTTTCACTGATGCTGCAACAAAATCACTTGGATTGACACAGTTCTTTGGTGTTGAAAACTCCAGCACAGTAAATGTCAAAGCTGAAGAGAATAAAATTAGGCCAGCTTCTGCTTCAGTTGTAGACAGCTGTCATGTTACAAGTGTTAGTAGTTGTAGTAGCAGTTCCAGTCCTTCAGTATCTTCACATTTCAGTGGAACAGATGTTATGAATGCTGAAATAAGATGGGCTTTGAAATGTGCAACCAGTCATTACTCACTTAATTCGTGCGAAGGACTTCCAGAACTATTCAAGAATATGTTTCCTGATAGCAGTATTGCGAAACAGTTTTCATGTAGTGCCACAAAATGTGCATATATGATATGCTTTGGACTTGCACCACACTTCAAGGCTGCTATCTTCAAGACTGCCAATGAAGTGGAACACTATTGCCTGTTGTTTGATGAGAGCTTAAATCTATCTAATCAAAAGAAGCAAATGGACATACACATCAGATTGTGGGACCCAAACAGCGATGAGGTAGTTACAAGGTTTTTCACATCTGTATTTATGGGACATTCCAGCGCAGAAGTAACCCTATCAGCTTTGCAAGAAGCAACAGAAAAGTTGAATCACTCAAAACTGCTTAACTTGTCAATGGATGGTCCAGCTGTGAACTGGAAGCTATTTAATATTCTGCAAGCTGAATTAAAAAAGGATTTTGGTTGCACCTTAATAGATGTAGGCAGTTGCACTCTTCACACTTTGAATAATTGCTTCAAACATGGCAGTAGATCTACATCTTGGGATATTGACAGTTTTTTGGTGAGCATATACTGGCTTTTTAAAGATTCTCCAGCTCGCAGGGAAGATTATTTGAATCTTTCTGTAAACAAAAAACTCCCCTCTAAGTTTTGCAAACATCGTTGGTTGGAAAATGTTCCAGCAGCCGAAAGAGCACTCGAAATTTGGGACGACTTGAAGAAATATGTCGGAGAAGTTGACAAGGGACATCTTACAAAAATTAAATGTAAGTCTTACCTTATTGTTAAGGAGGCATGTCAGGATGTTTTGATGCCAGCAAAGTTGAACATTTTCCTTTCGGTCGTCAAACTGTTACAACCTTTTCTTACGAAGTATCAAAGTGACAAACCACTCTTGCCTTTCTTAGCTGAAGATCTAAGAAATATGATTGTTAGTTGCTTGCAGAGTTTCAATATTATGAGGAATGAGTACATTTCGAAATTATCTTCACCATACCAGGTTTCACTCTTTGACTTTAAAGACAGAAAGTGTCTTTTAAGTTCATGCAAAGTTAACTTGGGGTTCATTGCTGATAGACTAGTCAAAGAACTTGTTCACAAAAGGGAAGTTTCAGAAAAAGAAGTACTAGAACTCAGACATGAAACACAGAATTTCATTTTCTTGATGCTTGAAAACCTAGTGGTAAAATCCCCAATCAAGTATGCCTTCGTTCGAAGCCTTTCGTGTCTTGAGCCAAGATTTATGCTAACCGATAGCCACAGCTGCTACAAGAAGATGAAGCAGATTTTGTCAATTATTGTAAAGGCTAAACAACTTCAGGAAAAGATGTGTGATGAAATCCTGTTGGAGTATCAAGAATTGCTCCGATATGCTCATGAAAACAAAACAGCATTTAGTGACTTTTCCCCTGATGTGTCTCGAATTGATGTTTTCTTTCGCAATTACCTTGGTGGTGAGAAAAAGTTTGTGAAACTGTGGCCAGTTATAAAAATGCTTTTAATTTTTTCACATGGCCAAGCAGCTGTAGAGCGAGGGTTTTCTGTTAATCGCCATATAGAAGTGGAAAATCTAAAGGAAGATTCGTATGCAGCAAAGAGATTAACCATTGAAGAGGTCAGAAAATGTGGCGGTGTTACAAATGTTCCTCTAACAAGAGAGTTGCGGGCTTCTGTTGCAGCAGCTCGTCAGAAGTACATGTCATACTTGGAAGAGGAACGCAAGAAAAAATCTAATGCGCTGGAAAAGAAACGTAGTCTTCAGTTAAGTGAGGAGTTAGAAGTTCATAAAACAAAGAAGATTCGACTACAACAAACAATAGACAGTCTCCAAAAATCTGCCGATGAACTTGCTGAGCAGGCAGAAAAAACTGAAAATGTGAATTTGATTATCCAGTCAAACAGTTTTAGAAAGACAGCTAAAGAAAAGTTACTTGAAATTAAAAAGATAGAAAAGAAAATTCAAGAAGTATCTGAAAACATGAGGAGAGTAAAATAATCAAAATTGTTATATTTTGTTGTGCTATATTAAATATTAATATCATGAACCTTTGAAAGATGTACTGTAAACTGTCTAATATGAGTACATTCCTATTTTGTAGTAGTAATGAGTAAAAAGTGCATTAATATTATTATCTTGATATGCAACCTGTAATTATATGTGCGTGTAGATGTAAAACTGTGCAGTAACTTAGCATGTTGTAAATTATGCAGTTGATAAATATTTGATATTGCATCATTGGTATGTATTTTTGCCACACTCTTAAACATAGCATTGTTATGAACAGGAATTCTGTAATAATGGGACTGTCAAGGTTATAGTATTTGAAGTTAGGAATTCCATGAGTGCTAATTCAATATTCTTAAATTTAAATTCCTACCAAATACCTACCTAACCAAATGCCTACCTAAATAACTTACTATAATAATTGTGAACCAGTTCGGTATAATGTTAAACTCAGCCAATTTGCAATGTTACTGTCCCTCCGATAAGCTTTTATCTTTTTGTTTATAAGTAATAGACAGGAAAAAAAAACAATTCTGCACATGTTCATAATATAACTATAAGTACTAAAATTATTTCATAATATTTAAGTCCTTGAAATTTTGGAAAAAGTCCTTGAAAGTGCTTGAAAAGTGCTTAAATTTTTTCATCAAAAAGGAGTGGGAACCATGAAGGGGATTGGTGCACCAGCATCGTATTATAAAAAACAATATATTTGTGAATGATTCAGCTGCTAGAGAAGATTTGAACCATTCTGGTGTAAAATTTATTTTTTTATTTTTTTATTTTAATTAGATTATTGCTGATTTTCGGGAATTTTTTAAATTCAAGCTTTATTAAAAAACTATAAAGAATTCAGTGGTAAAACTTTCGCAGATAAATTTTCAGACACGGGAGATATGACTGTGAGCATTATTTTATCTGTAATCATTATTAATTTAACGTATTTACAATTTAAATTTTAATAAATGAGCTGCTACGAAATTGCGTGATATTCATTTGCGAATTTAATAACATTCGCGTTTTCATTTGTAATTCAAACGCCTACATATCTGTCGGCTGAATGATTGACTTTATTTTAGTCTTTAGCTTATTGCAGTCGGACCTAAAGTAAAAACGTAGCTGTAGATGTTTGAGCCGCGTGCAAGCTCGGATACGAGAAATTATGGAGCGCGCTGGACAGTAGTGACACCTTGCGACAGTTTCCCGAACTTGTTGCAGCCCGTTCCCACCCTGCCACAGCTGTCTGCTGTTTACGAAGGGGAGACGGGATTTCGCGTGAAACTGATATGAAGTCAACGTATTCATTTTCAGTAGATAAGAGAACGTGTTTGGTCTAGCTCGGCGTATAATTGAATGGTTATTCTCTGTTATTATTGAGCACAGTGATTTAGCTAGATGTTTTTTGTTGTAAGCGTGAGATTTATTCAGGAATAAAATGCCGAAGAAGCAGAGTACACAAAAGAACAAAACTATCGAAAGCCATTAGAGCGCTTAGAAAAAAGAATAAAGAAAGATAAGATATTATTTTATTATAGCTTTTTTTGCCATACATTTATTTTTCAGAGTTGCGTATGTACAACGCGATGGACGCGATGCGACAACAAAAAGATGTGTAAAATTGTAAACATGTTTTTTTTTCCAGCAATGCGTGAACCATTCATAAACTATACTCAACATGTATACGTATAATTACGTTTGAATTTTTTTTATGAGAGGCATCAATGTTAACAAGTTTTTTAAGCCACAATAGACTTTTTTCAGAAAAATAAGTGTAGCAGAAAACACTCAACATAGTCTCACACAAAATCAGTTTACATGAATGCAGTTTTAAGAAGTAAGCTACGTAAATAATAGTTAAACATTATTTAATATCTGCTGGTAACGTTTCCAAAGTATCAGCTTCGCCTTCATTCACGAACAATATTCGTGAGCTTATTTATTTATTTTGCTGGCGTTTCGTTGGTGACTGTTAGGACTGCAAAATTAGTAAACATTTTTCACCCTATCCTGAGTTAAATATAAGTGTGCGCGGTTAGATGAGGACCTAGATGTGTCTCATGCTTACGCCTTTACACTCTACTCATGCGGGGTATTAACCATGCGCGTAAGGGCGCGTTGCCAATGACCTGTAGGATAGTCTCAACAATCCTCTACGGACTCGAAAAATGTCACCTGCTCATTGGCTACTTGACTTGTGACAACTGTTTGTTGTAATGCCTGTGATTCATCGTTGATTTTGTTGAGGAGTTTTCAGTGATTCAGAGCCTCCCATTTAACTGTGGCCGTATTGAAGAAGCAGTACACATGTTACATGCTTGAATTCATAGCGAATGGAAACCACAAATATTTACTGATGTAGTGGTTGGTAAAAAAAAAAAAAAATATTATTCGTATCGCGTCCATCGCTTCGCGCCATGTTGGCTCCTATATTATATGGATTTACAAAATATAACGATTCATTTACGACACTTAAGATAAGGTGTGTAGGATTTTAAGAATTCACTTGAATTAATATTTAAGAACATATTTCAGGATAACTTGTGAAGACGCTCGTACAGACGGCACCGGTTGTGATGACTCATTGTTACCAGAGCAGGTATATACGAAGTGGCATGTGAAACCTCAACACAACTCGAAAATCACTAAGTGTTACATTGAAATGTGTCCGCTACAAATGTTCAGGAATTATAATTTTGAAATCGAGTAGAAATATTCCTGCAATTAGCATTAGGTATATTTTAATAGACATTGAAAGCGAATCATTAAGTAGCTTCAAAATCCAAATACCAGAATACAGATAGTCTGTAACAAAACAGACCTCACCGACTAGATATGGTCCAGATTGTTAATACTAACACATTTGAAAAAACTGACCAGTTACTGAATATGTTTAAAATTTTTAAACCTGTTTAGATGATTGGTGATGTAATAATGTCTCTTGGAAACTACATAAGATTTTAACTGCTTTTATTTCTCCATAAATTCGCAAATCACCATGGCGGCCATTTTACGATCACGATTTAGTTCTTAAATTTTAAATTAGTTTATTTGTTGAGAGCCTGGTACAATGTGTCTGACCACTAAAGCGATCCGAGCCGCATAGTGTATACTACTGCGAGGTTGCTGAAGTAGGCTCGGGTCGGGACGAATTTCGCTGTGAAGAAACAAAGGTTTTTAATACATGTAAAATCATCCCAAAGCCGAAAATTTGTACAGTAGTAGAATGAACATTTCTTAGTAACACGTCAAAAGTTTAAGTACAGCCGCAAACCTTGTGCGTCACACCAGGGGCGCAACAACAAGGGGGGGGGGCAAGGGTATTTTGCCCCCCCCCCCCCCCTCTGAAACATTGAAGTGGGGGCAAACGGGGGCAAAGAAAGTGCTGTGTAATCAATTTTTAGATAATAAAACTGCTTAAATAGCACCATTTTCCACCTTGAAATACAAATTTTCTAGGGGGAGGACCCCCGGACCCCCACGCTTCAATAGGGGGGATCGATGATTCTTTATAAAAAGGTATATTCCCCCCCCCCCTTTGGAAATTTAGTTGTTCCGCCCCTGCGTCACACCAAAAACGAGCAGTTAAGTACAAAATGACAATTTTTTGAAACGATCCACAATAATGGATATTGCTAATGCAGTTTATGGAGTAGACCGTCAGTATGGAACCAAAAATAATCTAGAAACATTGCCCTATCTGAGGATAGTGATAAAAAGCACAAAGTTTAAACATGTTTCTATAAAATAGACCTTTTAAATCATTAAAGGTAACGAATTAACTTTCATTCAATTTTAAGGAAATATAAATACATCTTACATAAACTTAAAGAGCCCAACGTGGAAATCGCTTGAAGTAAACGTTGTTGCATATTTATTCATCTTTAAATTGGTATATTTTTTAAGTGTCTCATACAATTAGTCTGACCACTAAAGCGATCCGAGCGCGTAGTGTATACTACTGCGAGGTTGTCGAAGTAGGCTCGGGTCGGGACGAATTTCGCTGTTAAGAAACAAAACTTTTTAATACATGGAAAATTATCCCAAAGCAAAAATTTTGTACAGTAGTAGAATGAACATTTCTTAGTAACACGTCGAACGTTTACCGATGAAACCTTGTGATCACACCAATAATGAGCAGTTGAGTCCTTAATGATAATTTCTACAATGATCCACAAAAATGTTTCGTAAACTTAATAACTTTAATACTTTTTTAAGTCGGTTCTCATTATGACACCAATGTAATATAAAAGAATGCCCTACATGGTAATTGTGATAAACACCTCAAAGTTTAAACGTCATATTATTAAATTGGTAATTTTAATCATAAAAGGTAAGAAAAAAATATATTTTTATAGAAATTTGACTACATGTTACATAAATTAAATATGTTGAGCGTAGCGTCAAAATCACTTCATAAATATTGTCTGTGTGTGTGTTTTTTTTTAAAGGTTTAAATGTGTATATTTTGAGTGTCTGGTACAATAGTCTGACCACTGATGTATTTCAAGCTGCGTAGTGTGTGTGCAGCAGTGTTAAAGTCGCTCGTGCTGGGACGTTTTTTGCTCCAGAAAACTAAGGTTTTTAATGTATGGTAATTCCAGACTGAATTTTACTCTGAAAGAATAAAAGTTTCCTAACTACAAGTGATTTTTGCTGCAAACGTAGATAAAAATCTTCCAGGATGCGATTTGCTTAGGTAAAAGTGTTAGTATGATAAATTCTTTAATTTCTAAATTATTAATAAATAACAACAATAGAACTTCCCAGAAAGTTGTGATAAACTGACGATATTGCGCGAGTAGCAGACCCGTACGTGACTACAGAGAAAGGCTATTTTCCTTGACCGTTAGGATTTCTGGGACAAACACCCTCTCACAGCTAGGGTCATAAAATACGGTCAAACTCTTGCAAAAACATCCACCACCGCTCTTTGCCACTAGCAATTCAACGAAGTAAGCTAGGCGCAGCACTCCAATGAATTAACTTAGAAAAAAAAAATACTAAATATGTAATTCTATCAATACATTTTACAACACAACTTATGTTTTATTTATTTTCTGGAAAAAAATAATATTATCATACGAATTATGTTATAAAAGTGACAAAACTCAATAAGTACATTTACGGTGTATGGTTTTCTTCAATTATGTAGTAAACTAATTTTATACAATGAAATATATATATATTATAATATAGGCTACATTAAAATTTTGCATAGTTCTGATCGAAAATAATATAGTGTACTAGCTGCCCGACCCGGCTTCGCACGGTTGTATTTATGGGGGGGAAAATGAGACCAAATCGAATAGCACCGATAGTTTCCCGACTCTCGAGCACGCAACGTTGTCATGGAAACGAAGTACCCACTGTTTCCCGGGCTTAAACACCAATCAACATTGATAATCAGTTTATTATTAATTATAAATTATTAAGACTATTAATCGAAATAAAAACCACCCTATCTCTCAAGTTGGAAACAATTACACATAAATGCCAATTTTCATCGAAATCGGTTGACTTGGTAAAGAGTTCACTGGACCTTTTTAGAAATCAGATGTAGTTAGTAATTGTCTTCTTAATTTGAATAATTTATATCACTTTCAAATCCCGACCGACTTTGTTCTACCAGTGTATAGTTATTTACCTGTATATATCTAAAAATTGGTGGTCTGTATTTAATGAGTGATGAGGACTACACTAACAATGAAATAGTCGTTGCCATGGAGACGAATGAAGCATCAACAATGCTACAGCCGTTGCCGTGGTGATTTTCTGCCAACTCATACATACATCACATTAGAAAACTCTAAAATTATCAGATTAAGACCATTAATCGAAATAAAAACTATCCTATCTCTCAAGTTGGAAAAAATTACACATAAATGCCAATTTTCATCGAAATCGGTTAAGTGGTTTAGGAGTCCATTGAGGACAAACATTGTGACACGAGATTTATATATATTAAGATTAGAAATAAAAAATAATTATATTTTTTGGTATTAAAATCATTTTGAATAATAAAATTTTTGTAACAAAATACGAACACACATATATATAAAACCAGAGGTCCTCTAGAATTTTGATTTACAAGTTCCAAGCAGAAATTGTTTATTATTAATTTTATTGTATCAAAAATCATTCATATAAGAAAAAAGAATATGTATATCTCAATAGATGTAACATGAATACACCATATCATATGCATTAAATATATTTTAAGTAATCCGTAAATAAGACTAAGTTTATTGAGTGTCGCAGTACGCAGCGTGTTTCAAAGCCCGCCGGCCGTGAAAGATCAGTACGGCCGCAGTACACTGCAACGCTCGGGCAGCTTTAATGAGGCAAATAATTATGCTAGACTCTTTATAAATATACTATCTTAAAGCTAAAAGTATAATTTAAAAACATTAGACATTTTTTCGCATTGGGCTCTTCAAATCGGTGTAAATCGTATTTTTATCTGGGGTGGCAAAGATAAAAAAATATATTTCGTGAATTAATCGCTTTATATCATATCTTAAATATTAAAAATTTATTTATTTTCTAACATTAATGGGTGTATTACAGTTTCTAGATTATTTTGGTAAGTTTACGGACAGTCAAAATTAAAAACTGTATAAATGGGTAGCATTTTAATGGACTGATGCAAGTTGCTGTCACCTAGGACTTAAATGCAAATTTCCGGTGATAACGTACAAAGTCTACAGCGGTAAACTTTCTGTATGTTATTAAGCATAGTCAACTCTACCACAGTACAAAAATTCAGCTTTGGACAAATTTTTCACAGGTTTGTGCATTTTTAAGTCTTGGTTTCCTGGAGTAACACGAAAGTCTACGCGGGGTAGGGCGGCTACCTGATCCGAGAATGAAGGATAGGGCGAGATGGGAAGCGAAGATAATAGCTGGTTATCGCGGTTCGCTTTCCGTCCGTGTTGGAGAGAGAGAGAGAGAGAGAGAGAGAGAGAGAGAGAGAAAGGCGATATTGTGGAAGACCTTCGAAAGATTCCCGCTAGATGGCAGGCCTCAGAGCTGCGACCTTCGACAACCTCCACTCACAGAAGCTCTCTCGCCACTAACTCGCCAAATCTAACCCGCTAGCTTATATACGTGCTGGCTGGCCTTACAGTAGTAATAAACAAGCATTTATGAAACACTTAAGCTCATTTCCAACAAATTCTGGCGAATGACTGTTTTTTGTCCTGCACCAATCCCCTTAAGGGGCCCGCCTCGTCAGGGGTGTATGTGTGTTAGTGAGGCGGGATGATAAGCGCGACGCTCGCTGGTGCTTCCAGCGCGGTATAGCCTCTAAGCGCAAGTCTCTGAACTGGCGCGCATTCGTCTCGTCGTCACAGGATAACTGTGAAATTTGAGCGGTGACCGTAACATTATATGGCGGAGAAATGAAGATAAAGGTGTTATGCAAGCCCCTTAAGTGCTTTCAAGAATCTGTACTGATTGTTTTATGCCTAAAAATTACTCTGAAAACACGCGTTTTAGGCATTTTAACGCTTCTAAAAATACAGTTTAAAAACTTAATCCGAAATTAAAAGTACTTTTCGGTCCTCAGCGAACTCTTAAATGCTATTCGTAAATAGGCCCCAATCGGATATCTTGAGTAGTTTTGAAATCGCGTTGTTTTTCCTGAAGCTCTGCACACCGTATGTGTGCCCGGGTAGGCGGGGCCCTTAATAAGCATGCTCCCTCCCCCCCCCCCCCCGTATTAAAGCGGGGGTGTCCGAGGGTACTCCCCCCGGGAAAATTTGGATTTTAAGGTGTAAAATAGTACTATATTAGCAGTTTACGGTACTTAAATTTAAATATTGTAATGGTACATTTTTTATTAATTTTAATATGAAATTTGTTTGAGTGATGAATGAGAAATTAATTAAAGATTTGGTGCTAGGGGGGGGGGGTTTGAACCCCTAACCCCCCCCCCCCTGGCTACGCCCCTGACGCCGAAACATGTCATTGCAGGACTGCCACAAAGGTTAGGTTAGGTTAGACTAAGCTAGGCTGGGCTAGGATAGGCTAGGTTGAGTTAGGTTAGGTTATATTACGCTAGGTTAGGTTTGATTGTGGTATTTCGGCGTTAAGGTTACTTTTAAGAAACACACACACATTAATTCAGTTGTTATTTCGGCGTTGTGGTACACAGCAGTTTTCTAGCTGTCGGCGTTGTGGTCAATTTTGACATTCGTCGTTTTGGTATTTCGGCGCTGTGTTAACGACCTCACAGACCCTACACCGCACCGCAACTCTGCGTGGTTCGTCACAAGTGAAGCTGTTAGAAAAAGCGCGCTGAAAGAAATATATCGATTAATTAATGTTCGCAGACTTTCACGGCGATTGTCTGAAGTAGCTTTTGGCTTCTGGGTTGTAGCCGCGTGTCCTTGACGAATAATTCACCCTGACGTTTCGGTCGACATTGCAGTCGCCATCATTAGGGAGTAACATCAGTAGGTAACTGCTCCCTGATTACGGCGACAGCAATGTCGGACCGAAACGTCTTGTGAATTATTCGCCAAGGACACGCAGCTACAACCCAGAAGCCAAGCTACTTCGAAATCGATTGATGTTCATGTGCAGCTGAAGATAACTTGAATTATTAAAGAGCACCTTTAAAAATATCCTTTGATTTGTATTATTGTGGAAAAAAAAATTGGATGTCTGTAAAGTCGGTTTACGGACTATAGTTTAACGTCACAACGCCATAACAAAACATTGATGAAATGATTGCAAACTTTTATGAATAAAATTGAACCACTTTTATTTTAATAATAAAAGAATAAATACTTGAAATTATACTAGTAGTCAGATTTTTAAAAATGAAAGAATAATTAACCTTTTTATTGCCGAAATTGTTGTTGTAATAAGCAATGAAAACCATATTAACTTTTCACTTCACTTTATAAACAGTCGACGAAACAGTTCACGTGTAGGACGAAACAGTTCACGTGTAGATGATTTGTAATTAATTTTAAAAACTGGCGTTCAGCTATAAATAAAATTATGAACAAGTTTTCATATAAATAAACTGTAATCAAATATCTGTCATCAATTATATGAATCACCATAATTTTTTAGTCAATTGTAACACAACCTATTATTACTGCAGTCGCCGACAGCGTAACGGAACAATGTGCGTAACGGGACACTATTTCGTGCGTGCAGCCGGCGTTCATCGATTTATTAGACGTCACGTCAAAAGGTAGGAATTGGTATGCGGGGGCGTGTCTCCTAGTTGCGGACAGATCGAGAGAGCGCCGTTGTCTGTCCTGGCTCGTTCCTGGCGGGCTTGATCCAAGGCCGGCAGCCACCTCTTTTTCTCCAGCAACAGGGAAGAAAAAAAAAACAAGTAAAAGTCAGGGAATATTTGTAATAATTTCTTTACCGGAAAAATTAAGGGCTACAACAGAGACTCGTGTGGATTTGTACCGATACCACATACACACGTAATTTCTTCGTCCTTCCCAGCTCGTATATAAGAGTAACAAAAGGTTTTTCCCTCGCATTCATGTTTGCTCGTTAGTATTATCATCGCTTCGACGACGCGTATTGAAATCAGTGCTATCCACAGTAGAGCTATAAAATAATTGATAGTTGCCTGTTGCAGAGATAGTGAATGAAGTGTGGTATGCCTACGAGACAAAAATGTTAATTTTTTTTAAATTTAAATTTGAAAACCTGGAAAGGTCTGGGATTTTTTTGACTTGATAACGTCTTATAAATCGATGAACGCCGTCTGCACGCACGAAAAAGTGTCACGTTCCGCCTGAGCCGAGTGTGCAAGAACTTGCCAACCACCGTGCGAGAAAATCTTCCATAATAGAAAACAAGTTAAGGCGGGCTTTTTAAACTAATTGCTCGTGATTAAATTTAAACAAATTATGTAAATTAAATTTGCAAAAAAACTGTAAATAATATTTTAAAATTAAAAAGTTATGAAATTTTTCATCAATGTTTTCTTATGACTAAGAGACCTTCAAAATTCGCGGTTTCGATGGCCTTCAGGGATGGACTGCACATGCCCCTGTACACTCGGGCAAATAAACGCAAGTTCATTGGCTGCCGACTTGCAAGTCGTCTCTGCTGGTTTGTCTGCGATTCGATCCTTCTTTGGTTGAGGTTTTTTTTTTTAACTGGTTGAGATTCGTCCAGATGAAACGGTAAGCCAATAGCAAAATTATCTAAGAGGTATGTGTTTTTTTTTTTTAAATTCTAGCCTATCACCGAATGAATCCGCGAATTTTGCAGGTCTCTACTTATGACGTTATCACGTAAAATTATCGTCCGGGAAACCGACTTTACAGACAACCACCCCCTTTTTTACATGATTTATATTAGCTTCACCTGTATGCTTGTTTGTCTGTCCGTCTGTAACTCTTTCGACTAAGAGTGAGTGGCTCATCACTGTAAAATGTCCCACCAATTTCATTACGTTCGTTAGCCGAGCGGTCTCATTTCTTTGTGACGTTCCAACTCCAAATAGTTATCTCAGATGGTAATAGGTAGTGTCGGTAACTCATTTCCCTATGGTAATTATACATAAATATAGTTTAAAAAACTAAAGAAACATGCTTTTAAAGATTATCAAACTAAAAAGTTAAAAATAATTTAAAAATTTAATTTATGACAATAGTATATAAGCAATACTATTGTCATAAATTAAATTTTAAAATTATTTTTAACTTTTTAGTTTGATAATCTTTAAAAGCATGTTTTTTTTTAGTTTTTTTAAACTATATTTATATTTGGTAGTAGCTAATTAATATTTTTTTTTATCACGTGTTTGCAAAGCCACCCTGTCGTCGCGGGGAGATGTTCAAGTCGCCGCTAATTCATTCATGCATTCCGGGCGTGGCGGTTGCGCGGCTGGGAGACTCCGGGAAAGGCGAGGACCAGGTGGGGCTCGTGAAGAGTGGAATAGTGACCCAGTGGCCGTAGCTTACACCGGCGTGACTGGCCTCCGCCAGCGATCTCTGTCCCGGCATAACACGGGAAGCCTTCTTTTCGCAGACGAGAGAGCCGAACGAACGATCGATCGTGCATCTTCGGGGTGTTTTTTTTTTTTTTGTTCATTGTAAAAGGTTAGGAGCTACATTACAAATACTTCAAAACATTGTGGACGTTTGATTTGGTTAGGATAACTACATTAAAGATACCGTGAAATCATGTAAACGGATTCCTAGCCCTGGATGGCTACATGTTAAAAAGTTATTTGCCAAGCAACCGTAAAATGATTTTTACAGTTTTTTTTAATGTAGCTATACTTGCCTAATGTAACCAACCATCCACAATGTTTTAAAGTATTTATAATGAAGCTAACTTATCCTAATCGACCGCAAAATTTAATGCCACACCGGTTTATACAATGAGATAGAACAAGCGAGCATGAACTCGGGGAACTCCGGGTGTGGCTCTTAATAACACCGAAATGATTCAAGTTTATCCTCAGTTTGAGTAAACTTACCCGTAAGTTACTAGCCCATTAAATTTACTAAGATGACAGTAAAATCTAAACACGCTCAGTTTACTGTCAGTTCTCCACGCGTGACATGTATGGACGAGTGACTGACGTGACTTGCGCAGTTCTGACCGGCAAAACCTCAGATGTTTGGCCTGAAGGCCGGTCCACACTCAACGTTTCGTACACAGTTTTGACTGCGCGGGCAAAACTGTGCAAACAAAAGGTTGCAGTTTAGCCGTGTCCACACAACACAGTTTGCAGCCAAGTTTTATCCTATCAGTTGCGTGAATTCCTTACTTTGGCCAATTCTTTCCGGTATACCGACCTCAAAGAATTAGTGTGTGTGTGTGTGTGTTTTGTGTGATTTTATCTCTGTTAGCCGCGATGTCAACATCTTTGTATTTTTGCACAAGTGCTTCATACACTTGACTTTTTTTTGTCCCTATCGCTATATTCTTTTGATTTGATCCGCCACAAACACGGAAAGGACTTGTACTGACCAATGAACTCTGTTAGAAATTCACGTGAAAACTGTCGCAAATTGGTCATCGTTGAACAGATTACACTGTTCCGGCACAAATACCGAGGGAGAACTGAGCCCCGTGTACGGAGAAGACGGAGGAATTGTTCACACGCTACGACAAGTCTGTGCAGGTCGACTAAACTGCGCGGACATAAATGCTCTTGGCCACAGTTTTCCTGTCTACGCGCTACGTCTTGTCTACAACGATGTGTAGAGACCTGACAAAATTCGCGGATTCATTTCGTGTTATGCTAAAATTTAAATAATTATACCTTAGTGCTGCTTCTGCCATTGGTTCACTGTTAATCTGGAGGACTGAGGGCCAATTAGAGACCCATCACTCGTAGAAGCGTCGAATCACAGGCCACACAATCGGTACGACTCGCAAGTCAGCAGCCAATGAACAGTTGGCATTTGCCCGAGTGTGTAGAGGATATTGGAGTCTATCCGGAAGGTCGTTGAACCCGCGGATTTTTTTCCGGTCTCTTAACGATGTGACCTGCGCAGGTAAAATGTTGCTGAAAACGTTGCGTGTGGGACCGGCCTGTAGCCGCGGGAGCTCAGCTGACAGCCAGCTCAGTCCCGTAGTTTCCGGGTGGTCGCGTCAATAAGGGATCGTCCATTAATCACGTGAGGCTCGAAAGGGGGGGGGGGGTCGGGGGTCGGGAAAAATCACGAAATATCACAAAGGGAGAGGGGGGGGGGGGGTGTAGAGAGATATCACGTGTATTTTTTTTTCCGCCCGATTTCTACTCAACCGAAAAGCGACGCGTGACCTTGACTCGCCGTAGCCAGGCAACAATATCCCCCGCCCGCCGCAACATGAACCACCCGGCTCGGCTTGCCGGTCGCTAGTAAGACTGTGATTTTGGCGCCGAATACATGCGTAAATCACATATAAGCCTTTCCTTTATTATGTTTATGCCAGTGAGAAGAATAAACCTGCAACCTAAATGTGTGTCTGGACATTATTATCACTGTGCTTAATTTTCCAGAATTATATTAGATTATACCTATATTTAAAGATAATATTCCGAAATTTTTAAAAATATTTTGCACTAAAAAATACACGTGATTTTTTTTTTTTGGGGGGGGGGGTTGTTGTCTGAAACCTCACCACAAATCACTAGTGGGGGGGGGGGGGGTGTTAAAAATTTGCTAAAAAAACATCACGTGATTAATGGACGACCCCTAAGTAAGAGGAGAGCCTTTCGGTTACCGAAAAGTGCAGATCGCTTTCCGAGCTGTGGGCTTCGGAGAACACCAACTACAGTGGTTTATTTTAAAATACGGCTTCCACGTGTATGATGCACTCTTGAACAAGTCAATAAGCAATGAATCAATCATACGTGAATCATAAAAGGTAATAAAACAAAATATCTCTCCTATTTCCGGAACACTTTCAACTGATGGAAAAAAACTGGACTGCGGCTACAACTGATTGTTCGGGTTTTGTCTTCTGATCAGGAGTAAGACAAAAAGACTAAGCGTGAATAATTTCCCCTAGCGACGTTAGTGAAAAGTGATGCGATGAACTAGTGTCGCATAAAAGTGCGTGTCGGTTCTCTCGATCAACTTACTCGATGTTCATTGTGTTGTTATTTTAATTCCCTTGTGAACCTGCCTCATATTTCATGTATATAGCGCCATGTCAATTTGTCACTGTGTTTCAATATCCTTCCCGATAGCAGGTTGTTTTTGTTCCTGAGCTCCCGGAAATGGACATACGGTGATCGTATATATTATGGAGTAGCTTGGCTTCTGGGATGTAGCTGGGTAGGTAACTGCTCCCTGATGATGGCGATTGCAATGTCGACCGAAACGTCAGGGTGAATTATTCGCCCAGAACACGCGGCTACAACCCAGAACCCGAGCTACTTCGGACGATGGCCGTGAAAGCCTACAGTGGAAGGAACCCATAAAGGTTGGGTATGCTGTACAGCGTAACGTGTTTTCGTCACAACTTAAATGAATCCTTTTGACGTGACAACGTCTAATAAATTGATGAACGCCGGCTGCACGCACGAAAAAGTGTCTCGTAACGCACATTGTCCCGTTACGATGTGTCCCGTTACACTCGATTGGAACAACCATCGATTTTACTTTTTCGAGGCACATTAAACTTGAAACACTCCCATTCGTTTCCTACTTTTCCTATCATCGTCCTATCCTTAACAGAATAACACAGATTGGAAGAAGTTAAATAGCAAACATATATAAAAGTTATAGTTAAAATAATCTGCTCGTTAAAGTAATAAACATATTTGAATTGAGTGCAAATAAAAGTATATTTATCAATTAAATTGTAGATTTCATTTCACTCCTTCTTTGTATCCATACAAAATAGTGATGATTCAATTTTATTCATAAAAGTATGCAATCATTTCATCAATGTTTTGTTATGACTTTGTCACGTTAAAATATCGTCCGTAAACCGACTTTACAGACAACCAATTTTTTCTTCTTCTTCTTTTAAGTTTGTTATGAAAATAAGGAAATATTATTTTCAGTTAATCATGTGATTTTTTGAATGCTTTAAAATTATTATTGATTTTATTTTCTTTCCAAAGTCAAAGATTGATAGTAGGTATAAGACAGAATAAAGCTCGTAATGCTTTTTTTTTTTTGCAATAAAAAAATTGTAACAAGAATTTTTATCTTTTTTTTCGTTTGGTCATCAAAACGTGTGTAATAGTTCAAAACTATCGCTACTGCATTGACCGACTGCGGCACCATTAATAAAGAATAAATAAAACTACTTAGTACTTAAAGTACCGGGAATTATCGGTTCCGTTGAAGACCAGTACCGAAATTCCCGGTTTTAAAAAATCGGTTACGGTTCCGTATACCCTATCCCGCACGTAGGTGATGGCGTGCAAGTCTAGAGAGAGATAGAAAGATAAAGAGAGAAAGATATAGAGAAAGAAGAGAAATAAAGTCAGTCAGTGAGTGACGGAGTGAGATAGAGAGGAATAGAGTTAGAGTGGTAGAGAAATAAAGAGTGATGGAGATATAGATGTATAGAGGTATAGGGCTCTCTCTAATATATATATATATATATTAGAGAGAGAGGCGATAGATGTATTAAGAGATAAAAATAAAGGGTTAGAGATATAGAGAATTATACAGCTATATTTATTTAGAGATAGGTATGTGTAGTTTTAGGCATATGAAGATACATAGAGATATAGACAGATATAGATATATACAGTGAGATATATATAGGTGTATAGATGGTGATAGATTGAGATATATGGAGATATGAATATAAAGAGTTTAAGAGATATATAGTTACAGAGGGAGAGAGAGGGAGAGAGAGATGCTTTGTATGTGTGTACAAAGAGGCATGTCAGGCATTAGCTAGTTGAAAATAAATATGCGATGGTAATATTGACTTTCATAATTTTTTTTTTTTTTAAAGAAAACCTGGATCATTTACTTTGTATATACAATAACAACACATGTTGGTTTTCCCGTTTTTCTTGCCGATTAACGTATTGTGATGAAGAAACACACGAGCGTCCACAGCCCATATTTTATATGTCACATAACACTTTGTATGTGTGTGTGTGTCCATAAACTTTTCAATCGTTATTTAGTGGAATGCCAATAAAAAAATAGATAGTCGAAAAAGGTAATAAATAATAAGAGCACGTGAAGAGGTGGGTGGATAGTTGGCAGATATACAAAGCCCCTGGGCTGTGTGATATAAATGTCGTGTGTTGACGGGATGGTGTGTGAAGCCAGAGAGAGATTGAGATGGAGATGGAGAGAGATGGTGCCTGACCCTGGCCTTGTGTCGTCATCACGGTTGCATTTCCGCGCACTTTCCTTTTGTGCGTGTCTCGTCGGCTAGACTGGGTTGTTAAGGTTGGCAATGGGATGGGAAAAGGGTGGGGGGGTTTAGCCAGCTGAGAGCATCAGCTGTTCCCTTGGAAACGCCGCGACAGAGAGAGACAGCCTCGTGGGAGCGAGAGAGTAAGGGGGGGGGGAAAGGGGTTTTTATTTATTCTGTGAGAGACGAGGAGGTCGTTCCTCTCCAATCACCCCCCCCCCATCCCCCCACCTGGTGTTTAGAATGTTTGAGCACGTTGGATGAGGGAAGGGAGGGGTAGTAGAGAGATAATAAATCTCTCCCCTGCCCCCTTTCCCCTCCTTTCCCCCCCACATACCACTTCCATTCCAGTCCTTGAGGGGTGTGACTCACACCTCGGAAGAGCATTTCTCCGTGACGTCGTGTTTACAAACCGACCGCTAGGATTCGTGTGGCCGTTCGTTTTACGTGATACAGTCTCTCTCGCGCACTGCTCGAAACAAAGTGGTGCCATTCGATAATTAGCAACAACTATGTATTTTCGTGAAAGAAACTATTTGTATCTATTTATAATGTACCTATTTACAGTTGAAAGGATGGTAATTAAAGGAGACGTAAAGATAAAATTGTACCTACAATAACACACACCATTCCTAATCCAGCTTAGGACTTTGTCAAATGTTTTAAGGTACATATTTTGTGAGGGTATTTATTTTTTATAGTTTATCCATGCGTGGGTTGGAGGTTATTTGCTGAGCAGCAAGTACCCTTCAACAGAAGGGGGGGAAAAACATGATTTACGGTATTTACAAAATCTCTTTAACATTTCAACAAATAGTAATATCATTAAAAATAAGGATGAACTTTTTTGTGGGCAGAGGTTCCGTCATGCCATTCAATAATTAGCAATGACAGAAGGGGGGGGGGGGGGACATAATTTACGGTTTTTACAAAATCTGGGAAAATTTCAGGAGCCAGAAATAAGATTTAAAAAAAATACGGATGAACATTTTATTTTGTGGGCAGAGGTTCTGTGGTGTTATTCAATAATTAGCGATAACAGAATTTTTTTTTTGGGGGGGGGGGGGGGGGGGCATGATTTACGGTATTTACAAAAATCTGAAAATTGATTAAGACAGTAATAAGATTAAAAAAAAAGGTTTTGTGGGCAGTTCTAGTTTAAGATTTTATCTAGAAAAAATTTAAAGTTTTGAACGGTACATGTATGACAACTCGGTACTTCATCAGTAATCATTACGATTTCACTTGCGAGCGCATAATGCGGTTGCTTACCGAGTGCGGCTGTGCGCTTGTCTTGTTTCCTTGCAAGAGGCGCGCGGGAGCTGTATTCGCGGTGGGGTCCGCCTTGAGGGATACTGACGACCGATCTTCATTTACCTGCTAGCTCATGTTCAGCTGCGCTCCGCACATAACACACGCACAGACATAACACACGCACAGACATAACACACGCACACACGCAACACGCGCACACACGTAACACGCGCACACACGTAACACGTAACACACGCACACACGTAACACGCGCACACACGTAACACGCGCACAGACGCACACACATAACATACATACAGATTAACATTCTGACCCAGCTTCTTGGACCGTGGCATTTCTGCACGGCAAGGTTTCCATATGTTATCAGAAGCTCTGTATAGTCATATTCTTGGCATCTTGGCGGAAGTTGGTCCCCAGCAACCGATCTGGCGCTTGGGATTTGTAGAGCTTTGTTCCTACTATAATATAGGATGATATCTCTACTAATATTATTTATGCGAAAGTGTGTTTGTATGTTTGTCCTTCTTTCACGCAGCAACGGAGCAACGGACCGACATGATTTTTTGCGTATATATAGTTTATGAGCCGGAGAGTGACATAGACTACATAAAATTATGACATTACATCCTTAAGGGAGTTTTATAATAGAAAATCATAGAAGATAGTGAGTTTGTGTCATTTCTCTTTGTCCGCCACACGGTCATACAGTAAGGTCTGGCAACTTCCTATCCTTTCCCTTGGCGAAACCCATCCGCTTAGTGAAGCTAGAGAACTAAAGGCGCTAATATCAGTTTAGTTTAGAACTTCGTTAGTAGGTGGCGTAGCTTTGAATTTGTAAACACGCTATCGTTTGGTGCGTCCTTCACGTCTTACGTGGGGGTTATCAACCTTCATACGACAAAGAAGCTGGTTTTGCTTATGCACAAGCTTTGACGCACCAAAATTGTGCGATCAATGGGACTTCAAAATAGTTTGTGTTCTACAGTACATACTTGAAACTCGGTAGTTGATGTTCCTTGTATTTATGATGTGTTTAGCCCGGGCAACGCCGGGTTTCTCCAGCTAGTTTATTTATTTGAATTCAACCGTTTACGAGGATTATTTACACATTTCGTAACTGCAGCTCGTTGTCCATTGTTTGCGAACCTCCGTCGACGGCCAGCCTATTCGACACGTCTTCACCAACAGGGCTTCTTAGTCATGGCTTTGAATATATATACTGTATAGAAGTCGCGAGTGGATAGGATTTACTCTACGTTTTTCAGAAGCGTATGATGAGCAGCTTGGGAACTTCACCGCTGCAGTGCGCCGCCGTAACGCCCTGTATCTTCTTAGTTGTTATTTACACGTTAGAGCGCGGCACTGTCGCCCGGTGTCATTCCCCGCACCCCCCATCTATCATTCACTGCAGCTCAAGGTCGTTCAAGGGGAGGGGGAAGGGGTGTTTGAAGAGTTCGACACTTGTCCGCTAGGGACCACCAAAAGTCGATGCCCTAGAGATTGTGGCGATTGCGGCGGTGAATTAACCAACTACCTCAAAACCGTATTAGAAAATTTTAACCTGGGCTGGCGACTTCTATACAGTATATATATTCAAAGGTCATGGTTTAACACACACACGATAACGAGGCGACAGCTCCCCGGGATACGCCCTAGATCACTTATGCATCGGTGGCTGTTGGCATAACTGCAGTGTTCCAACACTGCCCATGCAGTATCCGGTCCTGTGCTTCATACGAGACGGCACGCGCGCTCCTTCGCCATTGGGGCGGTCAAATTCAAATTCAATAGGTTTTGACGTGACAACGTCTAATAAATCGATGAACGCCGGCTGCACGCACGAAAAAGTGTCCCGTTACGCTGTGTCCCATTACGCTGTCCCGTTACGCTCATTGTACCCTTGCGCCGCATCTCTCTCTCTTCCACTCGATTGGAACAACCATCGATTTGACTTTTTCGAGGCACATTAAACTTGAAACACTCCCATTCGTTTCCTACTTTTCCTATCATCGTTCTATCCTTAACAGAGTAACACAGATTGGAAGAAGTTAAATAGCAAACTAGTATAAAAGTTATAGTTAAAATAATCTCTTCGTTAAAGTAATAAACATATTTGAATTAATGAGTGCAAATTAAAGTAAATTTATCAATTAAATTGTAGATTTCATTCCACTCATTCTTTGTATCCATACGAAATAGTGATAATTCAATAAAAAAGGATTCAATTTTATTTATAAAAGTATGCAATCATTTCATCAATGTTTTGTTATGACGTTGTCACGTTAAACTATTGTCCGTAAACCAACTTTACAGACAACCAATTTTTTTTTGTGTCTTGCGTAGTTTATAAACGAGTGTTTACAAAAGTCATTTTTTGAATATTAAAACGTCTTGAGTTTTTCTTAGTAATCCTAGCCTTGGCGAGTGACCCGGAGAGCAGAACACGTGGATCAGTCTGTACCGGTGTACCTGTGTTCAGTCCCCGGGGTTTGATTGGCGTGTTCATAGTTGAAGTATCTGGTGAGAAAATTTGTGATCAGACAACAAATGGGAGAGAGAGCTTTTGGAATAAATTTACAGAAAAAAAAATCCTTAAGGGGCCCGCCTCGTATGTGTGCTAGTGAGGCGGGATGATAAGCGCGACGCTCGCTGGTGCTTCTAGCGCGGTGTCTCCTCTGGACTGGCGCGCAGTCTTCTCCCAGTGCATATGAGCGGCGACCGTGATATTACATGGCCGAGAAATGAAGATAAAGGTGTAATGCAAGTCCTTTAAGTGTTGTCAGCACAAAAAAAATTAAAAAATATTCGCTACAGACTTGCCAATTGGGAAGATTGTCCGCTTCCATTCCTCTGCGTGCTTCCGAAAGACGGCTTGGTTGTTCTGTTATTTTTCAATTTTTTTTTGTCTGCGAAATACTTTGAAATGTGTTCACGCACGGTGGTTTGTTTTGAGTGAACGTTAAAACATTTTAGGTTTTAAAAACTGTAAACGTTGATGGTGGTCTTGTCTTGCGTGCGTGGTGATGGTTGGCGAATCGTCCGTCGCTATGTCGTTATCCCATCAGTGCGTCGCGGTCGGGGACACACCACAACGCCGAAATACCACGACGCCGAAATACATTAACGCCGAAAAATGTCATTGCAGGACTGCCACAAAGGTTAGGTTAGGTTAGGTACACAAATTCATTCAATTGTTTTTCATTTTGCTCCTGAGGGCTGCCGCCCCCCCCCCCCCCGCTGCAACATTTTTCGGCGTTGTGGTACACAGCAGTTTCTAGCTGTCGGCGTTGCGGTCAATTTGGCATTCGGCGTTGGGAGACCTAAGATGCACATAAAGTTCTGCCATTCCCGATTACACCCGAACAATTCACCTTCGGCCAACTTCGGGGTTTGTTTTATATTTGCGCAGGAAAAATTAATTCAAATATTAAAAGTTGGCGGTTAGGTAAGCTACATTAAAACACTATGGACGGTTAGTTAGGTTGGTATAGCTAAATTAAAATAAATAGAGAAATATAAATATATATAAATAAACCCGAGGTTAGCTGAAGGTGTAATCGGGCAGGGACAGAACTTTATGTGCATCTTAGGCTTCCCTTCGGCGTTATGGTATTCGGCGTTATTCTACGTTCGGCGTTGTGGTAAAGTCCCGTCGCGGTCGGCGGGAGGCGGTGGATGTCCTCTCCACGTGCCGTCGCTATAAATAAGCACCGCGTCACGTGTTGCGTGTATCAGGGAGGGAGGGGGGGGGGAGGGACTGTTATCAAGCCGGAACCCGGCGGCACACGTGGTCGCGCCTGTCTTATCTGCCGCGACCTTGTCAACACGCCGGCGAGAGCAATTGGGTTTACTCTCCGCCTCACCGCCCCCCGTCAACACATCATCGGCTCTGCGTTCATTCTTAAAGAGGAGGGGTCCGCTTCCAACCGTCTTGCGGGCTTGGAGCAGTGGGATAAACAACTCGTCAGGGTGGAAAAATAAATATTACCGAAGATTGGTTGTCTGTAAAGTCGGTTTACGGACGATAGTTTTAACGTGACAGCGTCATAACAAAAACATTGATGAAATTATTGCATACGTTTATGAAAAAATTGAATCATTTTTATTGAATTATCACTATTTCGTATGGATACAAAGAAGTAGTGAAATGAAATATACAATTTAATTGATAAATTTACTTTTATTTGCATTCATTAATTCAAATATGTTTATTACTTTAACGAAGAGAGTATTTCAACTATAACTTTTATACATGTTTGCTATTTAACTTCTTCCCATCTGTGTTATTCTGTTAAGGATAGGACGATGATAGGAAACGTAGGAAACGAATGGGAATGTTTCAAGTTTAATGTGTCAAATCGATGGTTGTTCCAATCGAGTGGAAAAGAGATAGATGCGGCGCAAGCGTACAATGAGCGTAACGGGACAATGAGTCATCCTTTTTCGTGCGTGCAGCCGGCGTTCATCGATTTATTAGACGTTGTCACGTCAAAAAAAATGGGGTGTGGCTGTGTCATGTTTGGTTTTAAAAAAAAAATGGCATTTTTTCAATAAGTATTGTGATTACAGAGGCCGAGAGGCAAATAACATATACAATAGGAAGAATAAATAATAATGCACCCAAACCTTCCGATGCAAACAAACAGCAACTCCAGACGAAATTGTCTCTTCTTGCGGAAGTGATAACCGATAAGAACAAAAGGATAAAACGATACATAATAAAATACGCACTATAAACGAAGATAAATAACATGGGGAAAAGTAGTTTAAAAAAACCCACCAAAGAATCGATTTTATATACAATGAGATTATAAATACAATGAGAACGTTTGTTGTACGTGAGTACGTGTACGTAACAGATAATGTTTCCTATACAAAATAAAAATACGCTGTTTTTTATTTTATCACCATACATATTCACTGTAACTATTCTACACTAATGTTTTATGTATGCAATCGATAGATTTTGACGAGAGCTGATGATTGAAACTCAAACAAACGTCGTAGCTTCTCCGAGTCATAATTTACACTAAATGGAAATCTCGAAACGCAGCAAAATGACCTCAAAATGGCAGCGCTTCCCCCTCCACCGCGCGCGATGCCACACAGTCCTCACTTAGCGTAACGAATTCTTTGATCCTTTAGCTATCCAGTGGTGTGATTAAATTTTTGGATAGAGGTGATAGATATGTAGCTGCAACACCAAACTGTATCCCCCCGATTTTGTTATCATTCGTTTTTTGAATTGCCTGCCACAATGGAAGCAATTTTAAAGACGTATTCACGTCCAAAAAAAATGTATGTAAATGAATGGTATTGCCCTCGATTATTTTAATGGCGTTAGTTTACTGCAGCGACAAGTTCAGCGGTGTTTGCAGAAATTTGTTAGTTTAAAAATCATACGCCCAGTTTTACTCAAAATAATTTCTCTTATTATTTGCCGTAATGTTTTTAACCTCCAACTTAAACCTTTTGGAAGCATTTATTTTATTTATTTATTTTCTTAGCACCCAATAGACTCAGTTGATGAGCAGTGGCTATCTGAATATAGGGCTTGTCAACATGGTTACAAAATTTATGATATACATGTAGGTTATGATTACATACACTATTTCTAATATACGTACAATATATACATTACCTAGCATTAAAGTTATATTACAAATTTCTAATAATGGATATTATGTTCAACAATTAAAATATGTATTAATGAGCAGAGTTTGTTAAACATTAGAATTAGATCGTTTAATTTAAATCGTGATGAATCTCCAGACTAAGTTTGTCGTTCCACTTCTAACAACGCTCGTATAAACTTTTTTTTTGCCCGCGACGGAACTGAGAAGGTGTTTTCTTTAGGGCTAGAGGCTGTGTGTACAAAACGAATTTTTCCATTTATCTCCTAAACTGTTTTTACCGATTTAGATACGGTTTTCTGTAAAAGGTTAATGATTCATCGGCGATGGTTCTTAGCTATGTGTTATGTTCATATAAAAATTTATGTTGGTACGTATGACGTTGATAACATCCGACACCGTTTGACCGGGGAAGCCTTCTGTTCACAGACGAAAGAGCCGAAACCCGAAGTTCCCCGAAGTTCATGCTTTTTTTCCCCGTATCTTTAATGTAGCTATCCTAACCAAATCAACTGTCCACAATGTTTTAAAGTATTTATAATGTAGCTAACCTAACCTAATTGACCATTAGTATCCTTTTATCAACACCGCCATATTTATTTATAATGAACCAAAAAAACCGAAGATGCACGATCGCGCGTTTGGCTCTCTCGTCTGTGAAAAGAAGGCTTCCCGTTTGACCGATCACCATAAAAATTGGCACATCAAAGTGTTTTTTTTTTCCATGTTTTTTTATGCTAGCCATTTTTTTTGTTGTAAATCGCCGCTAGATGGCGCTGCAACGCATTAAATTCTAAACCGTTCAACCGATCGCCATGGGTAAACAGGTCATAGACATGCAAACAGCTATTGTGTGTCATTTCTCTGTCCACCATCCAGTCATATAGCGCTATCCTTTGTGCTTTAACTCGCGGACAATGTATCATCCTGTGTTCAGCCCGGGAAACGCCGGTTACTGCAGCTAGTTTATTATTACGTTGTTTATACAATTATTTAGTCTTACACGGAAATATAAAATAGTTGTAGTTTGCGTTATTTAAATATATATGGCAATTCAAAAACATCACTCCCAACTAAACGGTGTTGGCCGCACGGAGGTAAAATAAAAAAAAATTATAAAATAGAGCAATACGGGGTTAAAATGTGGGGGTTTATATTTTGTAAGACAACAACCGTACAGAATAACAGACAAATAGACAGATATTTAGACAGTAACGTAGGAATTCTCTAAAACACGACGGATGTAAACTTTGTAATGGAACATTGTTAAATAAATTGTTGAAAAAACCGCGACTAACAGGAAGTAACAAAAGATAAAAAAAAATTAACGGTTGATTTGTCGCAAAGTCTCATATAAACAACTAATTATGACGTTTCTTAAGCGGTTCCTACCTTTATGTACCTATTTGTTTCTGGTAGAGATAGGCACAGCTAAAATATAAAATGTGGGTAGGCCTACTACACATATTCACGTCCCTATTAATATAAGTACAAACCCAAGAAATTCCTTTGGGGATGCCATTCCCTGCCACGAAATGAACTAAAATTTTGCTGTTTTATGGAGTTTGTGACCAATTGAAATCGCTTTGGGTACGTAAATAAATGTAGTCTTTAATTTATATAAATTGCCGTAGCTCTACGAAACGCACAATAGATTTTCTATACTGCTATATTTTAATTGAAATTGGGGTCAGAGATAACAAGGAATTTTTTTGGAATAATGTTGTTTATAGCTTGCTTCGAATCTCGAGACAGGTGCTGTACTGGACTAGCTTTTAGTGAAGTTGATGTCCTGCATAACGAGTATTTCTGTCAATATTAAAAAGGTTTTCAATTTCAGTTGGTGACGTTACGGGTAACGGTTTAATACATAACGACCCATTTACTGGCTGGAATTTCAAATCAGATTAGAACCTGCCTGTTCAAAAACAATTATTTTATTCACCATCTCCACATCCTATCTGTGTCGGCGAGGCGGGATGATAAGCGCGACGCTCGCTGGTGCTTCTAGCGCGGTGTCTCCTCTGGACTGGCGCGCAGTCTTCTCCCAGTGCGTATGAGCGGCGACCGTGACATTACACGGCGGAGAAATGAAGATAAAGGTGTAATGTAACTCATTAAAGTTCTTGCAAAAATTTATACCGGTTGTTTTACGCCTAAAAGTTACTCTGAAAACACGCGTTTTAGCCATTTTAACTCTCCTAAAAATACAGTTTGAAAACTTAATCGATCCGAAATCAAAACTACTTATCGGCCCTCAGCGAACTCTTGAATGCTTTTCGTAAGCAGACCCCACTCGGATATCTCGAGTAGTTTTGAAATCGCTGTTGTTTCTCCTGAAGCTCTGCGCACCGCGTGTTATCCCGGGTAGGCGGGGGCCTTAATCTGTGGTGTGATAAAACGTTAGGTGGCTGCAACCGAAGCTGGTTACACTTTCACACCACTAAATCCGACACTCGGCTCATGGCACAAGACTGCTGGTGGGAAACTGGAGAATGCGCGTCATCAGACGGCTGTGTCATGATCGCATATCGGGTCTCGACACAACGAAGATCTGATACAAGTGTGCACGTGTCATTGAAACGTTTGACTTGTGAGGTTTTAACCCCCTTTAAA
This sequence comes from Bacillus rossius redtenbacheri, assembly GCF_032445375.1. Classification (NCBI taxonomy): domain Eukaryota; kingdom Metazoa; phylum Arthropoda; class Insecta; order Phasmatodea; family Bacillidae; genus Bacillus; species Bacillus rossius. The sequence continues at coordinate 13,896,053 of NC_086344.1, read as the reverse complement.
CGTTTTGTTAATTTTAGGGTGCTGCATATGAAGCGTATTGATATTTTTTGTCGTGATAACGTCTTATCAATCGATGAACGCCGGCTGCACGCACGAAAAATTGTCACGTTCCGCCTGAGCAATACCCGCTAACCACCGTGCGAGAAAATCTTATATAATATCAAACAGGTTAAGGCGGGCTTTTTAAATAATTTTTCGTGATTATATTTAAACAAATTATTTAATTTAAATTTGCAAAAACTGTAAACAATATTTGAAAATTAAAAAGTATGCAATTTTTCATCAATGTTTTCTTATGACTTTATCATGTAAAATCATCGTCCGTAAACCGACTTTACAAAAAAAAACCTTTTTTAAATTTTGTTTTGTGCTTACATGCAAAAACAAAAGGCGAATTTTTATCAGAAATATCAAACCATAATGCCGATTCGTAATGCATGTTCCTTTTTGGTCTTTTTTTTTTATCATGCCGATTTATGACTCGACAGCAGCCATGTTGTGAATGACTTGTTTTACCGGGCGTTCGGGATAATTTTTTTAAACAGTCTTTATCTCAAATCCACTACAGCTTGTGTGATCGGTGCTTGCTCGGATACTCGTCGGCGGGAGACTCGCTCAGCGAGTGTTCCGTCACACGGGGCGAGTGAACTCGCTAGATGGTTCGCACGTGCTTTCACGAGGGTGTGTTTTATGACTTGATGTAGACTTTTGACCATACGCCGTTGCTTAGCACATGCATGTCTGTAGAAGAAAACTACAAAAAAACACAAATTAAGCAAAAAATTGCTGTTGTCAGGATTTAACGCCACACAATACTCCACAACAGGAATATGGTCAACAAACAAAGAAAAACAAAGAAAAATGGACTAACAAAACGAAAAAACCTCCACAAATATTTTGCTTAGTTTGTGTTTGTCATTTGTGTTTTTTTTTTTTGTAGTTTTCTTCTACAGACATACATGTGCTAAGCAATGGCGGATGTCCAAAAAGCCTACATCCAAGTCATGCACTCCCATTGCACAAATATTTCAAAGATAATGGTATGTTTTATTCTTAAATCACGCTGTTTCCTAGTTTAATTTGTAGTTGAAATGATGCGTCTTTTTTCAAATTGTGCCTTATTTTCGGCATTCTTGGGAGTAGGACAAGGGCGTTGCATTATTGGGAGTAGGGAAAGGGCGTTGACCTAGTGTAGCGGTTCCCAAACGGTGGGTCGCGACTCGATCCTCAAACCATCAAAAACCATCGAATAAAACCACCAGAAAAGATAAGAAAAATCGAAACAATTCGAATTGTGTGCAAACACATGCCTATTGTTAAATAAAAGAACTATTTTCCTACAAAGTACTTATATTTTGTCAACCATTTTTTTCAAATCAGAACACAAATATTTTATCAATAATCAATTGGTATCTTAAAAAAACACACATATATATTTGCAATATTTGATGGTAAATTATATATACATAAGGAAAGGATACGATACAAATAAGGTTTTTTTTTTTACTCCACCGTGGACCGATAGACCGTGGAGGTATTCCTATAAGGAAAGGTGGGTCGCCAGCTGAAAAAGATTGGATTCACTGACCTAGTGTGCGGTGAGAAGAGAGAGATGATGATGATGACGGTACATATGTGTATGAGAAGCCTAAGATGTCCATCAAGTTCTGTCCCTGCCCGAACACGCCCGAATATTCACCTTCGGCCAACCTCGTTTTATTTATGCGCAGGAAAAATGCATTCAAAATATTAAAAGTGGTCGGTTAGTTTAGCTACATTAAAACACTTTAAAACACTATGGACGGTTAGTTAGGTTAGTATAGCTACATTAAAATAAACAGAGAGACATAAATATATATAAATAAACCCGAGGTTGGCCGAAGGTGAATATTCGGGCGTGTTCGGGCAGGGACAGAACTTGATGTACATCTTTAGGCTTCCCATGTGTGTATGTGTGTTGGGATGAACGGTAGTGTTGACTCGGTCGCTTGTTTTCGCACCTTGCGCCCGGGAACATCAGTCCGTGCAGTTTGTGTCGGGATGGTTCATCGCCGAACCGAGTTAAGTCCTTTCGGTAGCTGTGTTTCTTTTCCCCAAGACCCTTGCCGTTCGCGAGAACGGACACGGGGAAAAAAGGGGGGGGTTTCCTGTAAAGTCTGTTTTCCGGACGATAATTTCACGTGATAACGTCATAAGAAAACATCGATGGAAAATTGCATACTTTTATAATTTTCAAATATTTACAGTTTTTGCATATTTAATTTAAATAATTTGTTTAAATATAATCGCGAACAATTAGTTATAGAAATAAACTGAAATCAAATCAATGCCAATTAATTGTTAATTTGAAATGACGTAATTGGACAAATAAATAAATTTTTTTTAAATTGCTGCTTTTAAAAAGCCCGCCTTAACCTGTTTGATATTATAGAAGATTTTTTTCGCACGGTGGTTGGCCGGTTCTTGCACGCTCGGCTCGGGCGGAACGTGACAATGAGAAGTGCTTTTTCGTGCGTGCAGCCGGCGTTCCGTCGATTGATAAGACGTTATCACGTCAGTAAATAAAATAAACGTATGACTTGGAGATACGCCGCTTTTGCGCGTCGTGCGGAGTAGCAATTGGCTCTCGCTACTCTGTCTTCTGCCCCACCTCTCTTCCTATATATACACGTATATATATATTATTCCGTCTGAGTACTAGCGTACAGGGTTCGTGACAGAGAGGAGGGGTGGAAGTTAGGGAGTCCATTCATAAAACTTGGGTCTCTACGTGGAGGGAGGGATCAGAGGCTCTCTCTCTCTCTCTCTCTCTCTCTCGTACTACACACAACCTATTTACCAACACCCCTCCCCTTCTACCGTCGCTTTGACGTCGACATGCCGCCGCCCCTGACAACGGGGTCGACTCGTGGGAAAGTTGGGGTGGCGTCTGCCTCTCCGCATCTTTCTCTCTCCGCATTTCTCTCTCTCTCCGCACTTCTCTCTCTGTCCGCACTTCCCTCTCTATCCGCACTTCTCTCTCTGTCCGCACTTCTCTCTCTCTCTGCACTTCTCTCTCTCTGCACTTCTCTCTCTCTCTCTGCACTTCTCTCTCTCTCTGTCCGCACTTATCTCTCTCTCCGCACTTATCTCTCTCTCCGCACTTATCTCTCTATCCGCACTTATCTCTCTGTCCGCTCTTCTCTCTCTGTCCGCACTTCCCTCTCTATCCGCACTTCTCTCTCTGTCCGCACTTCTCTCTCTCTCTGCACTTCTCTCTCTCTGCACTTCTCTCTCTCTCTGCACTTCTCTCTCTCTCTGTCCGCACTTATCTCTCTCTCCGCACTTATCTCTCTCCGCACTTATCTCTCTCTCCGCACTTATCTCTCTGTCCGCTCTTCTCTCTCTGTCCGCTCTTCTCTCTCTCTGTCCGCTCTTCTCTCTCTCTGTCCGCTCTTCTCTCTCTCTGTCCGCTCTTCTCTCTCTGTCCGCTCTTCTCTCTCTGTCCGCTCTTCTCTCTCTCTCTTTCCGCGTTTCGTAATGTTTGTGAAACGTCGTTCCACCTGTGGACGTCACAACTACCACTAATGCCGAGACATTAGGGGGGAAATAAGTTTGGCAATCGACAGTAAACTGTTTTTTTTAAAAAAAAGGGGCGTTGTCTTTAAAGTCGGTTTACGGACGATAATTTTACGTGATAACGTCATAAGAAAACATTGTTGAAAAATTGCATACTTTTTTTAATTTTTCAAATGTTATTTACATTTTTTTGCAAATTTAATTTAAATAATTTGTTTAAATATAATCATGGGCAATTAGTTTAAAAAGCCCGCCTTAACCTGTTTGATATTATAGAAGACTAGCTGCAGTACCCAGCGTTGCCCGGGCTGAACACAGTGTGAAGGGGAACTGTTAGAGATCAGATGTAGTTAGTAATTGTCTTCTTAATTTGAATGCCAAGTGTGCAAAATAATTTATATCACTTTCAGATCCCGACAGACGTTCTGCCAGTTTATAGTTATTTACCTGGTCTGTATGTAATCTAGACTCTATAAAGCAATATAGAAAAAAAACTGAAAAATAAGGGATTACTAATATTGAAAAGATTCCATTATCTAGCTAATGCTCGGCATGCATTGCAATGCCTCATTCAGTTTTGTTTTGTAATATGTTTGAAGTAGTTACACATATACAAATAATCTATCCATGTCTCTAAATATATATATTTATCTCTATCTACATCTATAGTCCTATATATCCATGTATCTCTCTATCTGTATTTATCTCACACTATCTCTGTGTATTCTATATGAGGGTACTGATTGCTTCGTTGTTAATATCACACGGGTGTTTTTTACTTGTATGGGAAAATTAATAATGATAAGGCATCTGTGCGTGGCAACAATGTTAATAGGCAATAGGAAATAAACTTCTAGCGCCTGCGGCATTGTCAACACACACTTCGTGCGTGTACTGCATGTTGTATCTAACCCCCTCCAACGCGTTTGATTCTAAATTGGACTTTTAGTAAGGATCCCTAATGTTATTGATAATATAATATAGCCTATAGCCTTCCTCAAATGTACTATCAAACACTGAAAGAATTTTTCAAATGGACCAGTGGTTCCTGAGATTAGCGCGTTCAAACAAACAAACAACCAAACAAACTCTTCAGCTTTATAATATTAGTATAGATTTTCTCCCACGGTGGTTGGCCGGTTATTGCACGGTTTTCGTGCGTGCAGCCGGCGTTCATCGATTTATAAGACGTTATCACGTCAAAAATAACAACACTGAGGATCTTTTAATTTTAGTGACCTGATGGGGGATTTCAGTACTAAACTTGAAAACATAAACCTGTTGCGGTAATATTTTTATCTGAAATATTTCTGTTATCTGATCCGTTTGATTGCTTGCTGCTCACGAGGAAATCCCCGAAATTGTAAATTTTTTTTCTTTTATTTGAAATAATAGTGTGCTTGATTGGAAATTAGAATTAACGAATTCTGAGTATGTAGAATTATAAAATATTTTGTTTGATGTTCATGTGGCTATGTAAATAATTCCCTGGCCATGTTTTTTTTTAATACTTGGCAGTGTTTTTGACTACAGTTTTTGCTCGTAACTGCGTGTTTAAGTTATTATTTAAAGACGTCTGGTAGTTAAAGGTTGGCCACGCCAGAAAAATGAATAACATTACGAGTGTTGATTATAAATTCCATATTTAAAGTCAGTTTTTTTATGTCTTAATTATCGAAAGTAATTTTTTAATCCTTAATTTATAATGTTACGCGCAGTTAATGCTTACCGTTCCGTCTATTGCAGCGGTTCCCAAACGGTGGGTCGCGACTCGATCCTGAAACTACCAGAAAATATCGAATAAACCATCAGAAAAGATAAGAAAAATCGAAACAAATCGAATTTTGTGTGTGCAAACATATCGATTGTTAAATAAATGTTTTACAAGTGCTTATATTTTGTCAACCATTTTCGAATCAGAACACAAATTTTTTATCAATAATGAATCGGTATCTTCAAAAAAGCATATATATATTTTTTTATGGTAAATTATATATACATAAGGAAGGGATACGATACCAATAAGATATTTTACTCCACCATGGACGGACGGATCGTGGAGGTACTCTTATAAGGAAAGGTGGGTCGCCAGCTGAAAAAAGTTTGTTGCCGCATAAGTTGTGAAAAGATTTCCCTCCCCCCTAAAGTATAGCATGTTTCATTTTATTTTGAATTGTTATCAATAATAGGGTTATTTAGGATATAGCAACAAAAACTTTGTCCTTGTATCTATAAAAAAAAATTGTGGCGCAGGCGGGGATTAATTGTAAAAAAAAAGTCTATAATCAATGATGCCTTTTAACTCTCCTCGATGTTGAATTTTGGGAGGTGGATTGCGATACAGAACTATGTTCATATTTTAGAGAGGTTATAAAAGTATGTACATATACCTATTTATTTGTATAAATGGACGTCTCGTAGAAAGCGACACCACAATAAACCCAGTGTGTACAAGGACGCTGGAGGGAAGGAATCGACCATGGCATGTGAAATAGAATAATTCAATATGTTCGTGGAGTGATTTTGGAAAAACATGACAAACAGTAATCAGGATTGCCAGACGGAATTGGATTTCAGATATTTTGAAATGCGAGTCCAGTGTTATGCCACTGCGGTAATTCGCTCTATGACGTTTAGGGATAGAGAAGTGTATGGATACATGTAGATGGAGAGGGATAGGTGAGTTGAGAGAGTTACTGAAGATAATATTAAATATGTAGATGGAGAGATGGTTTTGTGGGGGATAGCTCTGTAGGAGATAATGTGGATGTAGAGAGATATAGGTAGGTGGATATATATATATATATGTGTGTGTGTGTGTGTGTGTGTGTGTGTGTGTGTGTGTTTTGGTGGAAAGAGATGGGTGGATGGAGATAAATGGGTGGGTGGAGAGTGATATGTTGGTGGAGAGATATGTGGATGGAGAGAGATAGAGATAGGTGGATGCAGAGAGATAGGTGGATAGAGCGAGATGTATTGGTTGGTGGAAAGAGAGGATATATAGGTGTATGGAGAGAGATATATATATGTTGGTGTAAAGCAGTGGCGTAGCCAGGATTTGTGTATGGGGGATGTTAAGAAGCATGCCCTCCCCCCCCCCCCCCGTATTAAAGCCGTTGGTCCGGGGGTCCCCCCCCCCCCCGGGGAAAATTTGGATTTTTAATGTGTAAAATAGTGCTATTTTATCAGTTTTCGTTACTTAAATTTAAATATTTTAATGATAAATGTATTGTTAATTTTAATATGAAATTTGTTTGAGTGATGAATAAGAAATTAGTTATAAGATTTGGTGCTAAGGGGGGGGGGGGTTTGAACCCCTAAAACCTCCCCTGGCTACGCCCCTGGTGTAAAGAGAAATATAAGTGGATGGAGAGATATATAGGTTGGTGGAAAGAGAGATGGGTGGATGGAGAGATATATAGGTGGATGGAGAGATATATAGGTGGATGGAGAGATATATAGGTGGATGGAGAGATATATAGGTTGGTGGAGAGAGAGATGGGTGGATGGAGAGATATATAGGTGGATGGAGAGATATATAGGTGGATGGAGATATATATAGGTTGGTGGAAAGAGAGATGGGTGGATGGAGAGATATATAGGTGGATGGAGAGATATATAGGTGGAAAGAGAGATGGGTGGATGGAGAGATATATAGGTGGATGGAGAGATATAGGTTGGTGGAAAGAGAGATGGGTGGATGGAGAGATATATAGGTGGATGGAGAGATATATAGGTGGAAAGAGAGATGGGTGGATGGAGAGATATATAGGTTGGTGGAAAGAGAGATGGGTGGATGGAGAGATATATAGGTGGATGGAGAGATATATAGGTGGATGGAAAGAGAGATGGGTGGATGGAGAGTTATATAGGTGGATGGAGAGATATATAGGTTGGTGGATGGAGAGGGAGATAGGTGGAAGCAGACGCCCCCCGACGGGCGGACAGTGACCGCGGCATCGCAGCAGCGCGACACGCGACACGCGACACTCACGGAAATAGCGGCGGCGTGTTACGTGGGCGACCGGCCGCAATAATAGCGAAGGTCGCCTATAAATAAACGCGTGGGTAATTGCCGTCTGTCGGCGGTTTTTTTTTATCTTCGACGGCGCGGCTGGGGACGTCGCCCCGTTATCAGAGAGTTTATTGCAGCCGTTACGACTTTGACGTGTTCCACCGCATCTCGTGCAGCCGATACAAAAACAAATTAAAATAAATAAATACAGTCCTCCTTGTTACTTGTTCGGCAACCGCCAATTGTTTTTGCAGCGTCTCCACACTTAAAAAAGAGAGGTAGCAGAGTGAAGATTTCACTGAACACTAACGTTACAAATATATATATGCGTTTGCTTTCAAAATCTTTCCATTTGTCAGTGGGAATAATAGGAATTCCGGGGGAAGATATATAAACCTTCCCCTCTCACCTCCCACCACTACACCCTAGCTTCACCCACGCATGTATGTATTTATTGATTATATCATAATTTCATTTTATATGACAAAATATATAGAATGCCATCAAGAAGTCTAAAATCAGCCGTTACCCCCTCCATCTTGTATTTTAGCAACTATTTCACTTTATTTTCTACAAAGTTATCTTTTAGAGCTTTTTTAACAGTCTCTAACATATAACCTCTGTAGGAAATAGTTAACACTTAACGTAACAGTAAACTAAGGGACCAGTGTTGATTGAAACAAGGGGTGATACCTACTTAACTTCAGTGGCTATTTCCTATATAAAAAAAAATTACCAGCAATCGTGGGTCTTGCTACGATTTTATTTCAGCTTTATTTCATCATTTGTGTTTTCAAGTGTCTTTGACAGCAAGGTCATTAGAGACGGCACACACAACGAACATTTCAGGGCAGTTAGGGGGAGAATAGGCAATGGCCTATGTCGAACACCACCAAGGCAGCGTGCGGCTCACATAGCTTCGGGAGTGTTCCCCGGACTAATGCCACTCTTGCTGTAAGAACCGGCGTTCTTCATTTTTAATATTAACATTAACTTTTTGATACTGCCTAGGAGTAGAGTTGTAGTTCATATTCGTGTAGCAATTGCGGCCTCTTTAAAAAAAAAATTAAATTGTTATACGCAAAAAATAAAAACTTTCTTTTGTGTTAAAACTAGTACCTAAAACCACAGTTGCCGATTTCAAAGATAATGAACGAGAATATTCGTTACAGGAACCACGTCAATGAGAAAATTTTTGCGTCCATGTTTTTACTAAAATAGGTCTTGGGTATTTGTGAATATAATTATCTTTGAAAGATTTGTGCAATGGGAGTGCATGACTTGATGTAAGCTTTTGGACATACGCCATTGCTAAGCACATGTATGTCTGTAGAAGAAAACTACAAAAGACACAAATGACAAAAACACAAATTAAGCAAAAAATTGCTGTTGTCAGGATATAAACACCACACAATACTCCACAACAGGAATATGATCAACAAACAAAGAAAAACAAAGGATAATGGACTAACAGAACGAAAAAAAACCACAAATGATGACAGCACAAAAATACCGAACCCGAAATATTCAGCACAGCAGTTGAAACGATACAAAAACACAGCAAAACGAAAAGATGAAACAAACACAGTAGTTTTCCAAAAACAGAAGATAACGAAAAAAAACCACAAATGATGACAGCACAACAATATTGAACCCAAAAAAATTCAGAACAACAGTCGAAACGAGACAAAAACACGACAAAACGAAAAGACGAAACAAACACAACAGTTTTCCAAAACAGAAACAAGCGACGTTTCGGGAACTGTTATCTGCTCCCGTCCTCAGGCAGAGAGACGCACATGGTACGAAAATACAGGTGTGAATGTTTGTTGATCATATTCCTGTTGTGGAGTATTGTGTGGTGTTTATATCCTGACAACAGCAATTGGTTTTTGTCATTTGTGTCTTTTGTAGTTTTCTTCTACAGACATGCATGTGCTTAGCAATGGCGTATGTCCAAAAGCTTACATCAAGTTATTTGTGAATATAATTATCCGTAATTCCACGGAAAAATGACTTCTAGCGGCTCACTAATACGTCTTGTACCGTGGCGTGAGCATTCGGATCTAGTCAATGACTAGTGTGTGGTTACGAAAGCGGCGCCTACCTGTTGGTTTGTTTAAGGGGCCCGCCTACCCGGGCACACATACGGTGTGCAGAGCTTCAGGACAAACAACGCGATTTCAAAACTACTCGAGATATCCGAGTGGGGCCTATTTACGAATAGCATTTAAGAGTTCGCTGAGGACCGAAAAGTACTTTTATTTTCGTATTAAGTTTTTAAACTGTATTTTTAGAATCGTTACAATGCCTTAAACGCGTGTTTCCAGAGTAATTTTTAGGCATAAAACAATCAGTACAGATTCTTGAAAGCACTTAAGGGGCTTGCATAACACCTTTATCTTCATTTCTCCGCCATATAATGTTACGGTCACCGCTCAAATTTCACAGTTATACTGTGAGTACGAGAAGACTGCGCGCCAGTCCAGAGGAGACACCGCGCTAGAAGCACCAGCGAGCGTCGCGCTTATCATCCCGCCTCACTAACACACATACACCCCTGACGAGGCGGGCCCCTTAAGTCTCCGGGGGTGTTGGGGGGGGGGTGAGATAGTTTCGAAACGGGCGGGTGTTCTGCCGGCCCACGCATGACGTAAGCGATAGTTGCCTTATCACTAACACCGGAAGGCGTGCGAGCGAGGAAGAGAGTAAGTACTTTGGTCGGTTGTGTTCGACTCGCTCACTCTCGCTGTTCCGCACCTGTTGCGCGTCGCATGAGGTCATTATCCGGCGCGGCGATAACGCCCGCCAGTTGTTTACAAAACACGATTGCGTGCCGCTCACGTGGGCGGGTCGATTGGGAAGCCTTTATTTCACAAGCGAGAGAGACACACCCGAAGTTCATGCTCGCTTGCTCTATCTCATTGTATAAACCGGCGTGGCATTACATTTTGCGGTCGATTAGGATAGGTTAGCTACATTATAAATACTTAAAAACATTGTGGATGTTTGGTTATATTGGGTAAGTATAGCTGCATTAAAAATACTGTAAAATCATTTTATGGTTGCTTAGCAAATAACTTTTTAATATGTAGCTATCCAGCGCTAGGAAACCGTTTACATGATTTCACAGTATCTTTTCATGAAGCTATCCTAACCAAATCAACCATCCACAATGTTTTAAAGTATTTATAATGTAGCTAACCTAACCTTTTACAATGAACAAAAAAAAAAAGAAACCCTGAAGATGCACGATCGGGCGTTTGGCTCTCTCGTCTGTGAAAAGAAGGCTTCCCGTCGCTGGTTGGTGTGTGTGTTGTGTTGTGTTGTGTTGTGTTGTGTTGTGTGTGTGACGGTGCATGACGGGAGTAAGGCCCCGGTCTAGCTCGCCACGTGTTTGCACAACTTGTTTGTAAACACTTCCGTGACTCTTTAACGTCGTTGGGTGACACCCAGAAAAATAAAAATCACGACAGAAGTTAGACGAAACACGAAATGCTAGAGCTCGTTGAATTGGTAGAAAAGTCCTTAAATAATAACGGGAATGAAAAACGAAATAAGCAGCAAGGGAATTGAGGACGTGTCTTTAAGTTTATCGTTGTCTATCATTTGTTAGTTGTTAAAACCCTTTTAAAAACTCTGCTCTCGTGACAAGTGGTAATGGTGGCATCCTTAGTCACGGGGGGAAAAAACCTATATTAATGTAGCGGCGAATCCCATTAGTATTAATTTTCTTGTAGTGTTGATATGTTTTCAATGTACATTATGTCTCATGTGCCACGTTATTATACTCGAGGTGCAGGCTGGGTTGTTAATGTCCTGCCAAATGAGGAAAGTTTCTTTATTCGTAGTTGACTTCCATTCGAGTTATTTTGCTATTTGCGCGCCAAACGGGTTTTTCAGCGTTTTGGGTTTTTTTTTTTTTATGGCAGAAACTTATCTATAAAACAAAGTGTTATCTCGTAACTACCGACAATCAGCGATGACACAACTAGGAACTAAAGTACTTCTTTAGTCTCTCAGAAATGTATAAAGGCTAACGCCGTGTGTGAGTAGGCAGCCTTTAAAGTTTATGATAGATAATTATATTATATTGGAAACTCCTAGTCAGGGGTGTATGTGTCAGTGAGGCGGGATGATAAGCGCGACGCTCGCTGGTGCTTCTAGCGCGGTGTCTCCTCTGGACTGGCGCGCAGTCTTCTCCCAGTGCGTATGAGCGGTGACCGTAACATTATATGGCGTATAAATTAAGATGTAGGTGCATTGCAAGTTCCTTTAGGACTTTGAAGAATCTCTACCGAGTTCGTACTTAATTATTCTGAAAATACGTGCTTCTAAAAAATTTTCAATACCTTCAAAATGCAGTTTGAAAATGAAATACGGAAACAAATCAACTTACCCGACCTCAGCGTGTTGTTAAATGATTTTCGTTGAACAGATATCACGCGGATATCTCAAGCAGTTTTTGAACTCACAGTTGTTTTGTTTTTCTTTCTGAAGCTGTACACTCCAGGTGTACTCCCAGGCAGGAGATAATATTAGTAGTTTCTAAAAATAGTTGCGCTGATAGGTATTGACCCTCGGGGGTTTCCCCTCTGTAGTACTCTTTTGTGTTCACTTGTGTTCAAGATAAGGTGTCGCTTTAGGACAGGTGATTCAGTGAACGTTCAGATTTTGAGCTGGATATTGTGACTCGGTGAACCGAACTGAACACAGGTTCGTGTAGCGCGAGGCTAGCTATACTAGACGCAACATAACTCCGAGCCTGGGTGACGGTTAGAAAATCGTTGTGTGTGTGTGAGTCCCGACACTGGAGAAGGCAGACGTGGCGCGGCAGTGAGAGATAATGCGTAACTTGATAACAGGGGCTACACGCTACTGCACAGAGTGAAAACTTAGTCCTTCGGTGAAATCCGACGAATACGTTGGAACTTACTAAACGTTTTCGTTTACAGTTTGGATCTGAGGTTTGTATGCATGTAGTGTATCACTTTTGTTCAGAGCCAGTGTTACATATGTAGTGCAGTACTTCAGTAAAGTACAACTTTATACATAAAATGCCTCCAGTGTTGTCAAAAGTTAAGAGTAAAAAACTGCACTCGCAGGCGCGGGAAATCGTCTATAACGTTCTGCAGTTTATGGAAAATGAAGCGCGATTGCAGGAACCCTCCATTTCACTAGAGAAAGCACAGCTGAGAACAGCTAATGCGACGGGTGTGTCTCGCACGACTGTACAAACAATATGAAAAATGGCTCACCGAACAATTAATACAAAATCAAATGATAGATAATGCTCCCTATCACAATGTAAAAATAAATAAAACGCCTACCTCCAGCTCGACAAAATTGGAAATGCAGCAGTGGTTAAGTAAGGAGAATATTTCCTTTACTAGCGACAGGCTCAAACCAAACTTGTATAACCTCATAAAGAAGCACAAACCTTCGCTAGTGCAGTACTCGGCAGACAGACTATTGGTAAATAGTGGCCACACATTACTTCGTCTGCCCCCTTATCATCCGGATTTGAATCCGATAGAAAGAATATGGGCTAAAGTTAAAGGAGAAGTCGCTTCAAAAAATGTTACTTGCAATTTGGCAAATGTAAAAAAACTTTGCGAGGAAATATTTAACCGAATGGGTCCAGAAGATTGGATTCCGATTTGCAATCACGTCAAGACACTCGAGAACAAATACTGGGATAAGGATGTGCGTTTTGACATTGAAATTGATAAAGCGATTGTTCAGTTAGGTGATGCAAACAGTGACAGCAGTGACGTTTACACATCAGACTCTTCGGATGGAACAGTCAGTGGCGTTGAAGAACTGAGGTAGTGCTTGGAACGTCAGTGGTAAGTGGTCAATGTTTTCTGCTTTTCTCTACCTGCTGTGCAAGGTCGCCGTATCTGCTTATACCCCCTCCTCATCCACCCGACCCCCCCACACGTGTTGCAGTCAACACTCCTCATGTGTGACGTAGCTCAAGCTCGGAGTTATATTGCGCCTGGTGTAACTATGGATCAATAATTATCTTGTTAAATTTTACAGGGATATCCATTTGACAGCCTGAATATTCGCCGAGGCACCTGTCAGCAAAAGTGACACCTTTGTCTGGAACGAAGTCAACACTTTTACTTGATGTGCTCTAAAGCCTGAAAACAAGCCACTCGCAGATACCAGCTATATCATGATTGTTCTCGCAACAGCCACAATGCATTCCAAGTAAGCTGAGATAAGTTTTGAATCCTTGCCGAGTGTCTTCTCAGCGAAGAAGTCCTTATATTTGACTGCGCTCTCGTCAGTTGGAACTGTTGCAATTGCAGTTGTGTACAATAATGGCTGCCCGGAGTTGGGTCTTCTCAATACGCAGACACACCCCGACAAGACGGCCCCCTGAAGTGACTGTCAAAGTCAATAATCACAGTGTCTTGTGACAGTAACTTACATTACAATTGTGTTTATTAAAAAAAAATTGGTTGTCTGTAAAGTCGGTTTACGGACGATAGTTTAACATGACAACGTCATAACAAAACATTGATGGAATGATTGCATACTTTTATGAATAAAATTGAATCATTTTATTGAATTATCACTATTTTGTATGGGTACAAAGAAGGAGTGAAATGAAAAAAGTGTCCCGTTACGCACATTGTCCCGTTACGCTTTGTCCCGTTATGCTCACTGTACGCTTGCGCCGCATCTATCTCTCTTCCACTCGATTGGAACAACCATCGATTTGACTTTTTCGAGGCACATTAAACTTGAAACACTCCCATTCGTTTCCTGCTTTTCCTATCATCGTCCTATCCTTAACAGAATAACACAGATTGGAAGAAGTTAATTAGCAAGCATGTATAAAAATTATAGTTAAAATAATCTCTTCGTTAAAGTAATAAACATATTTGAATTAATGAGTGCAAATAAAAGTAAATTTATCAATTAAATTGTAGATTCCATTTCATTTCACAAAATAGTGATAATTCAATTAAAAATGATTCAATTTCATTCATAAAAGTATGCAATAATTTCATCAATGTTTTGTTATGACGTCACGTTAAACTATCGTCCGTAAACCGACTTTACAACCATTTTTTTTTTAAATTAAATAAAGCCCTTAAAAGCCCTTCGATTTCACTATCCTTGAAATTTCCTCAATAAAGACTGATAACGTACATAAATGGATAATTGCGGGAATTGTTGTTTTATTGTTTCTGACAACACTGCGCAGTGTTATTGCTGAATTTAGGGCCAAGTGATTAAATTGTATGTATAAGAAACATTTTAAATTTTTTTTTTTTTTTTTTTCGTATTTTATATCTCACCTTTAAACTAAAAAGGCGTGTCTTACTGTCTTCGTATTTGTGAAGTAAATGTAATTAGTGGTCAAAGTAAAATTTAGGGCTACAAAGTTCAGATAGACACTATGATTGGGTTAGATGTGTGTTCCAGAGATAATTCTGGACATTATCTGTAAGAATTAAACTAACCAATAAAATTAATTTTTTTGTGCTTTAACTATTTAACATCGTTATTTTCTTGAATGATATGTAATATTACAAATTGTTTTTTTATCTCTTAGTAGTAGCGAAGGCGAGAAGTAAAGGTGTCATTCCTAAAAACTCCAGAAATTTTTTATTGCACATGAGGGTTATTTGGAGTTCAGGAGATTAGGGGGTTATGCCGTACTAGTATGACATGGGGGAAGAAGTCTAACGTGGACTGTATAGTAATTAGATTGCCGGGTAATCGTAGGATAAGCAGACTGTCACCTCGTGCGTTTCCCATTTGGCGGGTGACTGTAAGTCTATGAACACTTTAGAATTTTCAAGATACTGCGTACAGCATGTTTGGTGCCATAAATAAATAATAATACGAAAAGCAATCCTTGTGCAGTCCAACAGGTTTTTTTAAAATCAATTTTCCCCCATTCTGTTATGTATATTTTATCGTGTATTTTAATCCTGTGCTATGGTTTCCTTTGTATATTATTCGTATCTTATACTGCAAGATGAGACAATGAACTAGTGTCTGGAATTGAATCTGTAAGTGTAGTAGCAGCTGTCCTTGGCAAATAATTCACCGACGTTTCGGTCGACATTGCAGTCGCCATCATCAGGGAGCAGTTACCTACCTGTAGCCGCTGTCCTTGGCAAATAATTCACCGACGTTTCGGTCGACATTGCAGTCGCCGTCATCAGGGAGCAGTTACCTACCAGTAGTGAGTTGTTTGCCAAGGACACGGCTACAACCCAGAAGCCAAGCTACTTCAGACAATGGCCGTGAAAGCATGCGAACATTAGTAAGCGTAGCGTAGTGTTAAATTATTTACTCTATATGTTATTATTGTATTTCTTGGCTTTATGCCATCTGTACTCTGTATCCGCTTGATAAAAGAATTTATGAAACCAAAACGAAACCAACGGAACGGCAACACCCGGGCTGGGGGCGAAATGACGTCAGTCAGAAGCAGCGGTCAGCTGGGGCGTCGCTAGCCAAGAAGGCGGCAGGCAAGCAGGCCACGTGTATTATTGGTCGTGTGCTTGTTTCCATTCCCCCGCTCTCTTGAACCACGAGGTGGCGTGTTTACGAGAAGTGTGGGTAGTCGTGTTGGGTTAGGGGGGATGGGGGGAGGAATGAATGAGTGACTGCTATTACGTGCTGACTCACCTGGTTTCTGGTAACGCCCGGAGGAGACGGCTCTCTCTCTCTCTCTCTCTCTCTCTCTTTCCCGTTCATTGATAACGAACTGCCGGGCGGTGTGGCGAGCAATACCGGCCCAAGGCGACACTTTATACTCCTGCCCACGACTACAATCGTTACGCTGGAAAACCTGTTCTGACTTTTATGGGTCGTCATCTGGAGACGCGCGCATTTCACTTCCTGAAGTATCAACAGTAAAAAAGTCATAATTTCGAGCTGCAAAAAAAAAAACCACACCTACTTAGTGGCGTAGTACCTTAACTTTCCATGTGTTCGCCTCGCAGGAGTACCTTTAATTATGGTGAGAAAAATGTTTTAATGAGGGAGTGATGGATTGGAAACATGCTTTTTTGGGAAGTGAAGGTAATTTTTTTAAATAGAAAAAACAATATTTCACAACTTTAAACAGTTTAATATTATTGTGAAACAAGAAACATAACTGTCTAGCTGAACTACACATGGGCAGAATCGCCCAATAATAAAATCTAATAATCACAATGCCACTTAAAGCAAAAATCAAGAACTTGTGAAACTGCACTTCGAGACATAGAAAAGGAAAAAAAAAATATAATTGCCACTGTCTTAGACAGCTATTCAGGTTTTGTAGCGGGGGAAGCAAGACAGTCCAGTTTTAGTTTTGGAATAGGCTTTTGATGTAGAAGGTGCTAAATAGGCTTCTGATTTAGGTGTGGACTTTTCATCCAGAATTGAGTACTTGGTTTTGTAATGTACAGCCGGTGAGGTTTTTGGTAGGTCGAATACCCTAGGGCTTCTGTGACTTTTGAGAAGTTGTCTGTGAACAAAAATCATACAAAGAATGATAAATGCACTAAACTGAACTATTGCAAATAGGAAATTCCAAGATAGATAGGTACTTGACTTGCCTGAAAACTGAAAGGGCTGAACATATTTGGACAGATAATCCCTTGAATTGGGTTTTATCTTCATGGGTTCGAATCATGTTTTTTTGCAGTCATGTGAACACGAGAAGCAGCTTAATTTGTTCATATGTAGATAAGTTGTTCAGTTCAGAGAGCTTGATGGACCTGCATAGTCCCTTTGAAAGGTGACGGTTTCAATGGTATGGATCGTGTCATGTTCTCGATGGAAGCACCATCAACCACTAGAAGTTTTGAAGTCCGGATCTCTGTCGGAGAGAACTGAAACCAAAGAGTCGACATCACTGATGTCCTTTCCCTGGGCAACTGATCGGTCAGCAGTTTTCTTCACAGAGGCTCAAGTGACATCTGGCACTCCTTTTCTGTGGCCTTATTCATGAAAATTCCTTGTGGCTAAACTTCAGTTCAGCAAGTTCTTCCCACAGTTTGTGTTGAAATAGATAAAACTGGAATTTGATTTATATTGGCTGGAAGGACCGTCAGTAAGAAAGTGGATGCTTAAAACTGGGCTGAAGTTCTTGTTAATGTAACTGAAGTTGGGTTGCAGATGGGCCCATACAACTGCTGGCCCGTGATCCAGATTATGAGGTATTGCACAAAACTACGTGTGTGACTCAGGACTGAATTCATCTGTTCTGTAATAAATCAGTACAGTGTGGAGAGATATTTTGGACCGGTTGCCTCCGAAATGGATAGCCTGAACCTCGCTAGCGTATTTAGCAGGGTTGACACGTTTAAAACAAAATGTTTAAAACAATATGTTCAAAATTGTTTTAAACAATACACTCTGAATAAAACAAGTTTAAAACACAATGTTTAAAACATTCTATTCTAAACATGTTTTTATATGTATTTTTAAAAAAAAGTTTATTTCTTACGAAAACTGCATATTGACATTTTCATCGCAAGCATCACTGTCTCATTGTAAGTCACCAATTGTGATAAATATCCAGACTAGGATGAGAAGTTTTGAAGTGAACCACATTCCTCACGTAAGCATAAAATATAGTCCTGCTTGGGGTCAAACCAGTCATACCTTTTAGTGTGCCAGTTCCACTAAGTTCATCTAACCTAATTAAGATCTGTTTTTGTTAGTTAAGTGCACGGAAAACAGTTACATGTTTGGCAGCCTTCTCTATTCCTAGCCGGTTCCTTACAGTACTATGCACAAACCCGAATGTGGAGAAAAGACGTTCAATACCAGCTGACGAAGCTACTGCACTGTGTAACTGATGTGCCAGGTTCAAAGTTGCATGATGAGTACTTTTCTCCAAAGCCATCCACCATACTAGAGGTTTAATCTCTTTTAGTGTTACAGGACTGAATAAGTACTCCTTGAAAGGTGAACTTTTTGCTTTGTACTTAATAATATCCGGAATGGCTACAGTCAGGGAAAACCGGGCAATGTCAGGGAATTCCATATTCAAAAATGTGTAGCAATATACCTTACACCTGATGGGACTTCTGCTGAAACCATATGTGCAAAACATATTCGGGGGTTTTGATTAAAATTAATATTAAATACAAAAAAAAGTTAAACTTAAAAAAAAACTCTTTAAACGATGACAAACTGTTTAAAACAAAAAACAGTTTAAAACAATAAAAAACACGTTTTTTGATATTTTTTTTTTTAAACTGTTTTTTTCCCCAACCCTGGTATTTAGTGTCAGTGGTTTTCACTAAAATCGCAGTAAATGAGCACATCTCCCTTGGGAAGAGTCATTTTTAATTGTTTCATGGCACTATACTGGTGTAAAGTGTTTTCTGAGGTAGCTTATATAATTTTTTTTTTCTTTAACGGTCTGCATTTTTTTCAACCTCTTCATTACAACCTCATTTTTTTTACGAAGTAGCCTTGGGTCCTCATTTCTCAACTTTTGGTTTTCTGTAGCTGTTTGAGTTCGTGCACGCTTCACTCTTTTTTATCAGTTTTTTTTTTAACTTGATTTGGGGAAAAAGTTGGGGGGGGGGGGGCAGCAGATGCACTTGTGGAAGGTGATGTATTTTGAATTGTGCATAGCAGCATGCCTTGCTGCTGTTTTTCTCTTTTTCTTTTCAAATAAACAAGGTTTCTTTCTCGTTTTTTTTCCCCCTTCGTTTTGTACTTCTCTTTTCTAGAGTTTTCTGAGGATCTCGTTTCATAATTTCGCGGTAAAGTTTTATCGTATTTTTTTTCGTTTTTTTTTGTTATTAGGCTTATGAACCATTGTTGCAGTTGCAAAATATCTCGTATTGTGGCTGGCGCTATCAAAGACGAGAATCAGCTTAATTTAGAGAAAGTCGTGTACAAACAGCTAGCTAATGTATGTAGGTACCTAACGTATTAATACTTTCAGTGTTTATGAAATTATGAAATCCCCTTGGAAAAAATATTGGTTGTAAAGTCGGTTTACGGACGATAGTTTAACGTGACAACGTCATTACACTAAAAAAATTGATGATATGATTGCATACTTTATGAATAAAATTGAATCATTTTTATTTTAATAATAAAAGAATAAATACTTTAAATTATACTAGTAAACAGATTTTTTAAATGCAAGAATAATTAACCTTTATTGCCGAAATTGTTGTTTTAATAAGCAATAACCACATTAACTTTTCACTTCACTTTATAAACAGTCGAGTGGAAGAGAGAGATAGATGCGGCGCAAGCGTACAATGAGCGTAACGGGACACAGCGTAACAGAACAATGTGCGTAACGGGACACTTTTTCTTGCGTGCAGCCGGCGTTCATCGATTTATTGGACGTTGTCACGTCAAAAACTGGTCATTTTAAGCATTGTATACTAAAGTACAAATTACAAAAGATTAAAGAAAAGGGGGGGGGGGGGGTTAGAAGAAACTTCCCCTAAACCTTTTTCCTTCCCGTTCCTTTGGTACATTTTCCTGTGAAACACATCTGTTTGTGAGTTATCAACGTATTGACGAGACAGGAAGAAGAATGTTTGGCGGGACAGGGGCAAAGGCGCAACAACAACAAGAGGGGTGGGGGGGGGGCAAGGGTATTCGGCCCCCTTTCCCCCCCCCCACCCCTTCTGAAACCTTTTAAGTGGTGTGCAAACGGGGGCAAATAAAGTGCTGTGTAATCAATTTTTAGATAATAAAACTGCTTAAATAGCACCGTTTTCCACCTTGAAATACAATTTTCCCGGGGGAGGACCCCCGGACCCCACCGCTTCGATATGGTGGGATCGATGATTCTTTATAAATAGGTATATTGCCCTCCTCCCTGGACAGGGGAATGGTCTGGTCCAGAGCGAGGATGTGAGAACAGCATCTGTATCTGGAACTGGAAGCATGTACAGGATGCAGGGTTGTTGACGGACAGGAGGAGAGTGTAGCTGGAGGTGCTGCACAAGGCTACAGAGTGGGTGTTGTTGTGTGTGTGTCGCAGGGCGGAGTGGCGCGGGGCGGGCAGTCCCCCTACCTGGGCGGGCAGGCGGCGGCTCCCGGGTCGGGGGGCTTCCCCCAGCAGCCGCCCCCGCAGCAGTACCCCTCGTCGTACCCGCAGCAGCGGTACCCGGGCGCGCCCGGCGCGGCGGGCAGGGCCTTCTCCCCGCACCAGGTGAGTCGCCATCCTCCCATCCTCCTGCACACCCGACACCTCATACCACTGCCGACACTACAACCACCGCTTGTGCAGATGCCATCCTCCGACACTTCATACCACCTGTTACGCCTCTCCTCAGTGCGCTAATAATTTCATTGAGTACTTTCTTAGAGAAACTTCTAGGATACAAAAATTTGGAAAAGTACCGGAAGGATAATCTTATAATAAAAAGATATGTCAATAATACTTCAAAGGGGCACTAAGGAAGGTGAAGAAGAATTTATTACCGCCCGCGGGCATGTGTCGTTTTGCCTAAAGGCGTTTTGCCTAATTTTAGGCAAAACGCCGTTTAGGCAAAACGCTGTTAGGCAAATCGCCGTTACGCAAATCGCCGTCAGGCAAACCGCTGATAGGCAAAACGCCCTTAGGTTAGGTTAGGCAAAACGCTGTTAGGAAAATCGCCATTAGCAAAATGGCGTTAGGCAATTCGCCGCTAGGCAAAACGAGGTTTTGTCATCACAGTAACATTTTAGGCAAAACGCAGTTAGCAAAACGCCGTTAGGCAAAACGCCGTTAGCAAAACCCCGTTAGGCAAATCGGAGTTTGGCAAAACGCCGTTAGGCAGAACTCCGTTAGGGAAAACGCTGTTCGGCAAATCGCCATTAGGCAAAATGCCGTTAGGCAAAACGCCGTTAGGCAAATCGCCGTTAGGCGAAATGACTTTAGGCAAATCGCCGTAACGAATTCATGTTTAGGCAAACCGCCGTTAGGCAAATCGCCTGTTACTCCCGCCCCCGTGGGCTTACAGATGGCGGAGAGGATAGTAAGGCTTATTAATGATTAAAAATTTATTTTCTATTTTATTTTGACTGCTTTCATAATTTTTGTGGCCCCTGCTCGCTCGTGCAGTTGCCAATGCCGACACTGCCGACACTACACCACCGCTTGTACAGAATCCACCGCCGACACTACACCACCGCTCGTACAGTTTCTACTGCCGACACTACAACCCCGCTTGTACAGTTGCCACTGCCGACACTACACCACCGCTCGTACAGTTACCACCGCCGTCACTACACCACCGCTCGTACAGGTGCCACTGTTGACACTACACCCCCGCTTGTACAGTTGCCACTGCCGACACTACATCACCGCTTGTACAGATGACACTGCTAACACTACACCACCGCTCGTACAAGTGCCACTGTCGACACTACACCCCCGCTTGTACAGTTGCCACTGCCGACACTACACCACCGCTTGTATAGTTTCCACTGCTAACACTACACCCCCGCTTGTACAGATGCCACTGCCGTCACTACACCCCCCTTGTACAGATGACACCGCCGTCACTACACCACCGCTCGTACAGATGACACCGCCGTCACTACACCCCCGCTTGTACAGTTGCCACTGCCGACACTACACCACTGCTTGTACAGTTGCCACTGCTAACACTACACCCCCGCTTGTACAGATGACACTGCCGACACTACACCACCGCTTGTACAGAATCCACCGCCGACACTACACCACCGCTCGTACAGTTGTCACCGCCGTCACTACACCACCGCCTGTACAGATGACACTGCCGACACTACTACACCGCTCGTGCAGTTGCCACCGCCGTCACTACACCACCGCTCGTACAGGTTACACTGTCCACACTACACCACCGCTTGTACAGATGCCACCGACGTCACTACACCACCGCCTGTACAGATGACACTGCCGTCACTACACCACCGCTCGTACAGATGACACCGCTGGACTACACCCCCGCTTGTACAGTTGCCACTGCCGACACTACACCACCGCTTGTACAGATGACACTGCCGACACTACACCACCGCTTGTACAGATGCCACCGCCGTCACTACACCCCCGCTTGTACAGTTGCCACTGCTAACACTACACCCACGCTTGTACAGATGACACTGCCGTCACTACACTCCCGCTTGTACAGATGACACCGCCGTCACTACACCCCCGCTTGTACAGATGACACCGCCGTCACTACACCCCCTCTTGTACAGATGCAACTGCCGACACCTCCAGTCACTGCACCACCGCTCGTACAGGTGCCACTGTCGACACCTTCCAAACTGTTACATATAATATAATAATAATGGGGGGAAAAATGGTCATGTTTGTTAATGGCCAAAATCCGACCAAAGTGATATCAATGGGGAAGGTGTTTTGAAAGGGGAAAAAAACTGAAAAGTCGCTATATTTCCCTTAATGTGAAAAATTATCTAATCCATATGGAGTTACTGTCTCATTACAGCAATATCAAAAACCTTTGCGTAAATAAAAATTTTATTCTCACCAACCAAAACTGAGAAGGGTGAAAAATAGGGGGGGGGAGGGGGGTTGGAGAACATAATATGCATAACTCCCTTAGTAGACACACCATAGAATAGGTTTAGTTGTTTTTTTTTAAATCTTATACATATGATTTAAAACTTTTGTCTGAAAAATTATTGATACGACGACCATGGCTTGGAGTAGAAAAAACATGAGTTGGAGGACAAAAAATAAATAATAACTCCCGTAGTAGGCACGCAACGAAATTCGTTCGAATTGTTTCTGGACCTTTTAAATATTATCTAAAACTTTTATGTGAAACAATTTTCAATGCAACCAACTATTCCTACTTAGGGTGGAAAAAACAGAGGTTAAATGAGGGAAAAATAATAATTCCCTTATTAGGTAAACTGTCAAACATGTTACCATTTATTGTATATATTCTAAATATTATTTAAAACTTCTGTCTCAAACATTTTTATATAAGACGAATAGTTACGGTAAGGGGTTGAAAACAAAGATTTAAATAAAACAATTCCAAAACTTTCCAAATAAATAAACTATTAAATTCGTTCACACTTATACTAAAATTTCAAAGTATTAATTTAAACCTAGGTCCGAAACACATTTTAATACGACCACGTACTAGTGCAAAGAATAAAATAGTGTTTGAAGGTAAAAAAACTATAACTACCTTAGTGCATAATATGAAATTTGTTTTTGAGTTGTTCAAAGTTAAAGGCATTAAATTTAAATAATTCAAAACATTTTCGCTGCATAAAATATGAATTTAATCAATCAAATTTGTAATATATGAAAACACGTAGTTCCAGAAGTTTCTAGAATGTTCTAGATGAAATAGGTATTTCGAAATCTACCAGCGTTGTAAAATGTGCCTAAATGTTTTTTTAGGTAGATTTTAAAGAAATTCTACCTATTGTAGCCGTTACAATGGTGCAACTTCCGGAAAAAATTTATTTAGTTTTTCTTTTCATGCTCCATAGACCCCCAAAACCATCGTCAAATATATATATACATACACACAGAGAGAGAGAGAGCTTATATATATATATATAATATAATATAATATAATATAATATAATATAATTTGTGGACACGATAACTTTCGCAATTTTTCACAAATAACTTCCAAACTGATACATACGATCTAGTAGTGGAAAATCTTGAGTTCGTGTTAATGGGCAATATCCGACCGAAGGCCTATAAATAGGAAGGTTTTTTGAAAACCGAAAAATCGCTGTAACACTCATAATATGGAAAGTATCACATCCGTTTGAACGTATTATAACTCATAGGAGTAAAACCAAAATATTTTGTCTGAATAAGTTTTTGATACGACCAACCATAACTACAAAAAGTTGAAGAAACAAAGGTTGGAGGACAAAAAAATCATACCTCCCTTCGTAGGCACAACATGGAATTCGTACAAATTATGTATTAATCTCATAATTGTTATCAAAAACTTTGGTCTGAAACAATTTTTGATAAGACGAGCCCGGCTGCAAGGGGGTGAAAAAAATAAAGTGGAGGATTTAAAAAACAAATCATAACTCCCTTGGTAGGTACACTATGAAATCCGTTCAAATTGTTTGTAAATTGTATAATTTTTATCTAAAATTTTGGCTAAAACAATTTTTGATAGACGAACCATTGTTCTAGGGGGTTAAAAAAATAAAAGAGGAAAATTTTTAAAAATTCATAATTTACGTACTACGTACACTGTTAAATCTGTTCTGTTTTATTGTAAATCCTTAAATTACTGTCCACTTTTTTGTGTGAAATATTTTTTTATACGGCCACCATTTCTGCAAAGAGTAGAATAAACAAGGGTTGGAAAACAAAAAAGAAATCATACTTCCCTTCGTAGGCACAACATCGAATTCATTCGGATAGTTTGTAAATCTTATAATTTTTATTTAAAACTTTTGTCAAAAACAATTTTTGATTAGACGAACCATTGCTGCAAGAGTTTAAAAAAATTAGGGTTAGAAATAAAAAAATATTTATCTCTTAGTAGATGCACTTTCAAATCCGTTGAAATTGTTTCTTAATCTTATAATTTTTACCTAAAACTTTTGTCTGAAACAAATTGTGATAATACACACAATTAGTGCAAGAGTTGGAAATAACAATGTTAGAAAGACAAAATGCCAATACTTTTTTTTTTAGAATACATATTCTCAGTACATTATGATTTATTGTGAAACCCCTAAACTTTACCTAAAACATTTGGCTGAAAATGGTTTTTATGACACTATCACCGTGAAAACAGATGTTGAAATAAAAAAAAAATTAGTATAAAATTCGTCAGATTTATTATTAACCACCTTAATGTAATCTTAAACTTTTGTTAAAATAAATTTTATACGACCACGTATTAGTGCAAGGGTTGGAAAAAAAAGTGTTTGAAAATCAAAAATTATTGCATAATTACCTTAGTACAATGCTGGATGCATTGTTAGATCATTCAAAATATTTTCGCTGCATGGAATATGAGACAACGTTAAATTTATCTTACTTAAATATCGGTACCTATTGTCGAACATAAAGGGTTGTTATAAAGGCTTCATTAAGTTTTAAAAAAAAAAATTCCAAAATATTTCCAGGAGAATTAGGTAACTTCGAAATCTACCTATGCCCGTAAGCTGTGCCGAAATGGATTCTTTTCAGTCCTTTCGTTTGATTTATTTCGTTACAATTCATGCATTTAATCATTGAAATTTCTTTTCAATTAAAGTACATTTATTTCGTTATAAATCGGTTCTTTCGATGCTTTTTCGTGTAATTTTACTTCATTCTATTTATTTATGTACATTGTGTACATATCATTTTATTTCTATTGTATCGAGTGATTTTGTTTGATGTATTAGTTTGACTTTCGCAATTTTATTAACTTGGAATTATTTTTTTTTGCACACAAAAAAAGAGTATTGATTGCAGGAAAACTGTTATAAATGTTTATATGTTGTGATCGGCTAAATACCTTTTGGTAGTATTTTTGATTTGTTGGCATTTTTGCTGATGGTGATGTGAATGGCCAGAGAAGTGAAGCTTGAGAAAGAGTGGCCTGGGTACAACAGCGCACAGACGAGACGGGGTGTTAGTACGAGGGTTATTTTTTTTTTTTCAACCTCCGATCGGCTGTAATAATAAAACGGGAATGATATTGGGAAATTATTTTAATGTCAAAAGAAACGTACATCTTTACTCTATTTTTCCACATAATCACCGTGCACAGATTGAGGCATTTGTCGTACCGATGCACCAGCTTTCCAATACCCTCTGCATAAAATGATGCCTCCTGCCCATTCAGCCACGTTGTTTTAACAGTGCCCTGCAGTGTGATTACAGTTTCATTTCTCCATGGCATGTCCATTAATCGATACCCTAATCGCACGTACACGAATCGACACGTCTCGTAGTGTTTACCCCCTTCCACCAACCATGTGGAGCGGCCAACTCACACCTCAGTTGAAGATAGGAAGTGTTTGATCACCCTCCTTACAGTCCGGATTTGGCACCGAGTGACTATCACCTTTTCCCCGCGTTGAAAAAGTGGCTTGGAGGACGACGCTTCAACACCAAGGATGAACTGCAGGGCACTGTTAAAACGTGGCTGAATAGGCAGGAGGCTTCATTTTATGCAGAGGGTATTGGAAAGCTGGTGCAGCGGTACGACAAATGCCTCAATCTGCACGGTGATTATGTGGAAAAATAGAGTAAAGATGTACGTTTCTTTTGACATTAAAATAATTTCCCAATTCATTCCCGTTTTTTTTATTACAGCCGATCGGAGGTTGAAAAAAAAATAACCCTCGTATTAGTCAACATGGTTGACAACAGTCAGGTACACATGAAGCTGTAGTCTGCACTTCGTCGGGCTTGTGAGGGGTGGAGGGTCGGAGGGTCGTAGCCCAGGGGAAGGGAAGGGAAGGGAAGGGGAGACACTCTGGCTCGACGCCGAACGCGCCGCCCCTAAATAAGGCAGAAGCGGCGCGCCGGGGCCCAGCTGAATGTTTGATCTGCCCCTGCGCCACTCCCGCCCGTCGCCATGGCGACGCGTGACGTCACACGGCCGGTGGTCCCTGCGCTTCGATCCGCGAGGCACTCCCCCGGCCAGGGGTGGCCAAAACCCTCTCCCCTCTCCCAAACTGTTCTCTCCTGCTCCGTAGGCACAGTGATCTTCCGGCATACGTGTCGGCTTCCCTTTTTACCTTCTTGCAGAAATACCGCCCCTTTAATTTCGCTTTGCTGGAAAAAATTGTACCATCTCACGCATATACCCAGTTCCTGCCCTTTTTGTGTTTTGGTTTTGCTGGAAACAATTGTACCATCTCTGGTTTTGGTTGTGCTGGAAACAATTTTATCATCTCACGCATGTACCCATTTCCTGGAAAACTATGCTATTTTGGGGTTCAGTGGATGTGATGTAGACGAGACCTAAAGACACACGTCGTCAAAGATCATTGCCCTGTTGTGAATAGCGATTGGCCACTCCCAGCATTTCTGCACTTTCACTGAGGGGGTTTTTTTTTAGAATGTCTTTGTGGTCAAATATATCCTAGAACCCTATCATTGAAGGCTGAGAATCACTGGTATAATATTTTTTTTTTGTTACAAGAACGATACACTCAGTTTCTGGAAGATATTTCGCGCTAGAACGCATCTCTGATTCAGAATTTCCACATCGTCCTCAGATTTCATGTGATGTTTTTTTTTGTTGTTGTAAATATTCACGTCAGCTCATGTATTATATTATGTATCTGGCAGAATAACACACTATCAAAACAAGAGTTCAAATGTACAGCAGTAAAAAAAATTATACAAAAGATTAAAAAGAAAAAAGTGAAGAAACATCCCTAAAAATATTTTCTTTCCTGTTCATTTGATACTTTGCCTCTGAAACATCTCTTTGTAAGGTTCAGCACTCCAGTTGTCATGATAACGAATTTATATTTGAATTATTTCCTTTGGGAATTGTTCGCCAAGTTCTTCACTGATAGCACCAGGGCTATCTGGGAAGAAGTCCAGATATTCACTCAAGAAATGTTTGACATAGTTAATGTACAATATCACGATAGTTATCTGCCTTGTGTTTGCCTGAAGACATGCCATTTTTTTTTTTTTCGATATCACTCAACAAATCAAGTAAATTCTAATCAGTAATTAATTCCCTAATTTGCTGTCTTACAAACATGTATTCCTTAATTTTTTATTTTACTGATATTTTGGAACTTTTCGCTCAAGTACGTAATCAAATGTGATGTTTTGTCCTTTACATAAATGTGCAGCGGATGCAGATACACATTTTTTCGGTTCAACAGGAGTGGTTTTCACCACACTCATCTGTCCAGGCAAGTAGTTCGGCCCGAGAAGTCAATTTTTTCTTTACAATAGTGTTTTTTTTTTTCTGTCTGCTGCCCAATAGCGCAGAAAGAATAGTACTTTCTTTGTGTATTCGAGCAGCATGTAAGGCAGTATTGCAGTTTCTTTGATTTCGCCACATATGCGCTATTTGTTCCCCCCCCCCCCCCCCTCATATTAGGTAAGTGTGAGTAGCAGTTTAAATAAAGTTCTTTATGTCGCCTTCAGGCTAACTGCATAAATGATCAGATTAGAAGTTTTATTTTCACCCATTATGGAAAAGAACTGCTTTTAGGCTAACTTGCCATTATTTGCTAACAAACTCCACTCACATAGAAATGATGGCCAACACTCTCCATAACGGATTCGATATGAATACAAAAAAGTACCTTCTCTACTTCCATGGGGAGATTTTCAGGAAGAAAAAAACCGTTTCCGGTCTTGGAAAAACACTTTTGTATCGCGAAGCTAAAACCTTGGCCTGTTGATTCGAGAAGTTTAAATAATGAACAAGATCGTTGAGATTTCCTTTAAACAAAAAAAAAGTTGGTTCATTTGATTGACAGAGGACGTGAACTGTTGGTTCGGTAGGCATATCTTCTCTGTGAAGTAGCTTGGATTCTGGGTTGTAGCCGTGTCCTTGGCAAGTAATTCACCGACGTTTCGGTCGGCATTGCAGTCGCCATCATCAGGGAGCAGTTACCTACTGAGGTTGTCCTGCCTTTATATACTCTCGCCTGAGGGGAAGGTGCTTCCTGATTGGTTGCTGCTGTGGGCCAATCAAAGCCTTCCTTTCTTCTAGTTATTGGGTTGTTTTGTCAATCAGTAGCAATTTTTCTAAAGGCAGGACAACTGGTAAGAACCTCAGTAGTTAACTGCTCCCTGATGATGGTGACTCAAACGTCGGTGAATTATTCGCCAAGGACACAGCTACAACCCAGAAGCCAAGCTACTTCAGACGATGGCCGTGAAAGCCTGCGAACATTATATCTTCTCTGTCTTGTTCGTGTTCGCCACTGTTCATCTTCAATCACTGTCACATTCTCAAGGGGCACTGTGACATATAGGTAGACACCCGGAAATTTCGCGAGTTCATCTAGCGTCAAGCTAACCTTCAAAGCCTTATGTTTCTTCCAACCAACGTTTGCTTCTGCATTGGCTGATTTCTTAGCGGAAAAAAATATATAACATTTTTTTTTTATCTTGTTAATCTGCTCTCTCTGATTCGCTTACTTCTCTCATAACTGGACGTCGTTGGCTCACGGTCGCAGAGGGGCGTGTCCAAATAACTGCTGTCCAATCATGAACAGCGCATGAATATGAATGTTTGCATTCTAGCTAGCGACCAAATGAATCCGCGAAATTTCCGTACCTCTACATGTAGGCCTCGTAGCAGATCGTGAAGTAGGATACGGCACTGTGTTTTCGAGGTGATTTCAGCTAGTATTATCATGCAGATATGACTGTGGCCCGAAAGGGTTCCAAAAAATAGGAACAGCAAAGGACTTATGACGTGGTCCTTTTTACCAGCTTGTGAAAACAGCGTGTGTCGTGCGTTCTTTAAATGGTTCTGGCAGTAGGGAAGATTGATTCAAGATGTAGTTTTGGACATAGCCCATTGCTGATTACACTGTCTCATATAAGAAACCTGGAAGAAACAAGAAAGCTAAGTATTGCAAACACACAGAAAAGAAGCCAATAAACATCTATTAGCAGCAATAACAACATGTTATTAATTCTGAAAGTATTAAATTTAAAAAAAAATACACGCAGTCCTTTGATTAAAACTGAAACTAAGTCAATTTTTTTCCTGTTTCCTTAGTATCACTTTGGGTTATCTGTCTGTCGTGTTGTCAGGTTGTTTTGTCTTCAGTTACTGTTCTTGATGCTACTGTCTCCTCGTTGTTCACTGTGTCCGTCTGTGCTATAATTTTTTTTCTTGACTAATTCCTTCCTCTTAAATTTCTGTGCTGTTTATGCTTTTCATTTTTTTTTACATAGGCTGATTAAAGCATATATATAAAACCCTTACTTTTTTTTTTCATCCCCTACCGGTAATGGTTCGTCTTATCAACAATAGTTTCAGACCAAAGTTTAAGATCATTTTTATCTAAATTTTTAGACAATATATTCTTATAGATTTTATTGTTTACCTAATATGGAAGTTAAGATTTTTTTTTTTTTACCTTTAACCGGTGTTTATTTCACCCTTAGCAGCGATGGTTTGTTGTATCGAAAAATGTTTCGGATAAAAGTTTTAATATAAATTTATAAGGTTTACAAACAATTTTAAAGGATCTGATTGCGTGCTTACAAAGGGAGTTGGTAATTATTTTTTTTTCGTCCTTCGACCCCTGGACGCGGTGAACATACCAGGCGGGACACTAAGGCGTCAAGACCTATTGGAAAGGTGCTATGAAAAAGGGGTGGAAAAAGGGGGGGGGGGGGCAGACGGGCATTACTGGGTCGCAGCAGGTTCCCATTTAGAGAAAATAATGAGACAATTCTTTCGAACTATAATTTTTTTTTATATTTAGCAAATTTCCCTAGTGCTTCCAACCAGTAGTCATATGCTTGTCGCAGAAATTAAGCCGTGCGCGTGTCTTAGCACGCGTCTTGGTATTTGACACAAAGACACTACCGGGTATCGCTAATCCTGAAGATCCCGGGAAAGAATAATTGTTTCTTGTTTCTGTTTTAGAAAAATATTGTGTTTGTTTCGTCTTTTCGTTTTTTCGTGTTTTTGTCTTGTTTCAACTGTTGTGCTGAATTTTTTTGGGTTCAATATTTTTGTGCTGTCATCGTTTGAGTATTTTTTTCGTTCTCTTCTGTTGTTAAACTATTGTGTTTGTTTCGTATTTTCGTTTTGCTGTGTTTTTGTCTCGTTTCAACTGGTGTGCTGAACTTTTTTGGGTTCAAAATTTTTGTGCTGTCATCGTTTGTGGTTTTTTTTTCGTTCTCTTCTGTTGTTAAACTATTGTGTTTGTTTCGTCTTTTCGTTTTGCTGTGTTTTTGTCTCGTTTCAACTGTTGTGCTGAATTTTTTTGGGTTCAATATTTGTGTGCTGTCATCATTTGTGTTTTTTTTTTCGTTCTGTTAGTCCATTTTCTTTTTTTCTTCTTTGTTTGTGACCATATTCCTGTTATGGAATATTATGTGGTGTTTATATCCTGTTGACAACAGCAATTTTTTGGCTTACATCAAGTTAAGAATAATGGGACAAACCATTTAAATTATTGCATTGCCATCGGTCCTTGATAAGTGTGCGAAGTTTCAAATTATTCCGGCGTTTTGAAGGGGGTGAAAATCACGTTCGAATATTCCGTTACATAGATACATACAGGCGAAGCTAATAAAAGCGTGTTAGTAAAAAAACGTGAGCTAGACTTTCACTCCTCGCCGGTGATGTCTAATCATCTAACTTCGGTAACGAGCAAATTCGTGTGTTCTCAAGTTTTTCATGTTGCAAATAAACTTATAATGCGAAGCTCGGACACGAAATTTTACGTAGAATTTCTCGAAATAATGCCGAGCGTGATAAATAAACTGAATAAACAAAATATCAGCCTTTTCAAATACAGAAATTTCTGGGTGCGAATCACGTACATAATTTCTACGCTCGCCGCTATAATTCCCCGCTGTCTGCTCGCCGCTATAATTCCCCGCTGTCTGGATAGTAAACGTTGCTTGACCCCCATCAATCACAGATAGCAGCTAGGAATTAGCGAAATGGTAATTTTTACAATACCAGTTATGTCAGCGATTGAATAACTGGTTATTTAGATGGTTAACTTTATCAGTAATTGGGCATAAAAGTCTGTTTTCAATCATTCACTATTATAATCGCAAATAGTGTCCACAAAGCATTACAGCCATCTAAATAATGGCTTAATTTTAACACTGGCATTGTAATTTTTTTTCCCCCAATTCAAAAGATGCAGATGTAATTACAAATATGTAATTTGATCCAAGCACCTAGTTTATTTGCATAATTACGAAGAAATTTCTACTGTCTGAATGAATAACACATTTTATATAATGTAACTCATATTCAACTTAAATTTGACGTACAGACGCTTCAGCCTATTCACGCACACATAAAATAACGAATAACTGTCATTTCCTCTTAGTTGTCAAATAACTGAGAATTGGTTAAAATGTCGATCGCGAGCAGGGAACGGTTTCTGTCGATCGCGATATGTAGAAAACATATCTGGTATAAATGGTTACTTTGAATACTTGATATTGTTTGATAAACTTGAAAACTGTTTATTTACTTAAACTTAAAAAATGTCAACTGCCAAACGATTATTTTATAACCGAAAAAGTGTGACGGGAAAGCATGGCATAGCTAGTTTCTTTCAGAAAATAGTAGTTGCAGTTTTAGAATCGATCTATCGATAGCATGAACTGGTTTTTTACTGATGAGATGCACACATCTCGATACTAGCGGCAGCACAAGAGTTACGGTATTTTATTTGCTCGCTGGATCGTGAGACGTACAGTTGAGAATTAGATTTCTCTTTCTTTGGTAACCAGTTATCAGAGGCCCACAAGCGTAACGAAACGGTTAATGTTTCATAACCGATGTGTATGCCATTTATCGTAAATACCGCTCATCTCTAATAGCGGCAAGAAAAATCGGAGATTTTAAACTAGTAGAAGCAGCTCCTATAAAATCCCGGCTTTGGAGGTCATTTTCAACAAGGAATTGTGTTAAAATCGTCGGCTTACTTCTAAAACCCAGTAACTCCATTTCAGTCAATTTTACAGGAGAGTTTATGAGCTTTTTGAGCACGGTTTCCATTGACAAAGATACTGGTTTTTATAATTTGTGAATAGAAAAGAGACTAAGTAGAGTTGACTTACGAGGTTTTATCAACATATGCACTATGAAAAAATGAAAAAAATACACCAAACACATCTGGAGTATAAAACTGGGAAAATCTGGACTTACGAGGTTTTAGAAGTAAGCTGACGATACTACCTATATTGTTAAAATCCATTAAACAGTCAAAACTCTAAAGTTTCCGCACCCTTAGAAGTTATACTTCTATGGTAGGACTAAAATATTGTTACGAAATGTAAGCAGGGCCGTGGCACGCAGGTGCAGAGCTGGCTGGCGGCTCCACACGGCCACTGACGTCACGCTGCCGCCGCAACGTGAGACGTGCCGCGCGCACCTGGTGGATTACAAGGGTTGCCGCTTCCCCTCCCTCCAGCCCTCCACTCACCGAGTGACGCTTATCTCAGCGACGTAACTGACACCTGACAGCTGCCGACGCGCGTCTAGAGATTTCTCGCGTCGGGTCGGCGCGGAATGACGCGACTGGCCCCAGCCGCGCTCGTGAATTCTAGAAGTGGCGCCTGTGATATATAAGCCCAGGACGCCTTGTTAATATATGTTAATATAGTGAACAATAAAACGTATATTTCAAAAAATTAATAGCATAAAAAAGGTCATACCAGCCAAAAAGAAAAATATTCAAACACGGCACGACATAAGGGAAGATAGTGGGCATACATTAGTGAATATCAAAAGCATCAACTTGGAAAGAAAAAAAAAGAAAAAATAACAAATATAAAATTTGTTCGCAGGCTTTCACGGCCATTGTCTGAAGTAGCTTGGCTTTTGGGTTGTAGCCGTGTTCTTGGCAAATAATTCACCAACGTTTCAGTCGACATTGCAGTCGCCATCATCAGTAGGTAACTGCTCCCTGATGATGACGACTACAATGTCGACCGAAACTTTAGTGAATTATTTGCCAAGGACACGGCTAAAACCCAGAAGCCAAGCTACTTCAAATATACGTACTTATCAAACACACGATCATTCACGAACATCATTCTTGTGTACATGTGTACACGTGCCCACGCGTCCACGTGCCCGTGTCCCCGTATGCCCACCGAAGTCTGTTGCGCAGTTAGAGTCGCTAACTAGCTTTTGTTTTTCTGTGGTGACTGCCCATTTAAAACGCGTGGAAATTATTGCAAATAAGGTTTTAGCATTCTTTCCTGCGGATATAGATCTGTTTCGTAATACATTTTCTCAGTCGCCATGTGATGTCAAATAAGTGGGAAAATATTTTTAAAAATTTTCTGAAAACAAACCTGAAATTGTTTCACCGGGTATTTCTAGATAATCGAGCCGATATGGTATTCGTTTATGGGGATCGACAAACGAAAAGTTTTTTTTACATATATGTTTGAAACCACTTTGTCCGAGATACAAGCAGTAATTGCAACCTCATGAAATATAACTACGTTCCATAAACATAACTCGATCACTTGAAAAATAATTCCCTGTGACAGTAAATTTTTACCCAAAATTCATGTTTCGTGTTCACTCTGTAACTCAATGTGTGGGATCGGAGATTATCAGTCGGAATATCTCGATCAACATACATACTATTACTGAGTTGGAACTAAGATACAGTTTGATTCTGATTCAGTGATGTTGCAACCGGACATAAGAACAGCACAAATTATCTATTTGCCCGGCGACCAATGGAAATGCTCTTCAACAGGGAGGAGTTGATGGATTATATTTCGCCGTACTAATATTAATTACTATCTTTGAAAGATTTGTGCAATGGGAGTGCATGACTTGATGTAAGCTTTTGGAAATACGCCATTGCTAAAGCACATGTATGTATGTAGAAGAAATCTACAAAAATGTCAAAAGACAAAACCACAAATTAAGCAAATAATTGCTTTTGTCAACAGGATATAAACACCACATAATATTCCATAACAGTAATATGGTCAACAAACAAAGAAAAACAAAGAAAAGTGTACTAAGAGAACGAAAAAAAAAACCCACAAATATGACAGCACAAAAATAATGAACCCCAAAAAAAATTCAGCACAACAGTTGAAACGAGACAAAAACACGACAAAACGAAAATACGAAACAAACACAATAGTTTTCCAAAACAGAAACAAGCGACGTTTCGGGAACTACTATCTGCTCCCGTACTCAGGCAGAGACGCACATGGTACAAAAACACAGGTGCGACTGAGTAGGGGCTGGAAAAATGAGGGTATTTATCAGATAATGGACATCTTGCTCTCAGCCAATGGCAGACAAGCTGTTTCCCCATTTATTGTTATTTATTGTTAAAAATTTCGCAGTTCATTGGTTGGTTTGCTCGCGGGCAGTGTAAGGCCGTGCGATGTAAACGTAATGAAAATGCGAGACAAATGTGACTTGAACTATGGAAATGTGAGGCACCGGTAATAGACAGTTGCGTCATGGCGTAGTAGTTTTTTTTATATACCTGGTGGTGACGTGCTTGTTTTCAGACACCTCATTTAAGGACCCTGTATGCTTAATAATTCTAAAAAAAGGTTGTCGGTAGTTCTGGTTAATGTTCGGAATAGTTGCCAAGACCCTTGCAGTGTCTCTGGCGCAGTCGTGTGAGCGGCCTTGAGATGGTTTGTTTGTCTGCTGGCCGCGGGAGCTGATGAATACTGTCGGAAACCTATCTGTTCTCTCGACAACACACCAGGTTATGCCAGCGTGGATGTGACACCGCTTGCAAGAAAGCTCCGGAACTCTTTTTTTTTTTGTCTATATGGCTTAGGACTTAAATTTGGCTACTTATTGAAGTCAACGCTTGCGAACTGGTGGACTATCGTGATAGTTGTATCGCGCGCGTGAAGTATGCCCGGGTCTTTTGCGTATGTAATGGGCCTTTTGGTAAACATGTGGTTGCAGCAAAGTGTAGAAGGTCTGGGAGATGTGATTTAGGCCTTGACATGCCAAAAAATTGGGGTAAGTAGTTCAAAATTAGAATTATAATAGCAAAAAAGATGGAGGAATCAAATATGACAGAGTTAAGGGGCTCGCCTCGTCAGATGTGTGTGTGTGTGTGTCGGTGAGGCAGGATGATAAGCGCAACACACGCAGGTGCTTCTAGCGCGGTGTCGCCTCTAAGCGCAAGGCTCTGATCCGGCGTGCAGTCTTGTAGTCACAGGATAACTGAGAAATTAGAGCGGCGACCGTAACAATATATGGCCGAGAAATGAAGATAAAGGTGTAATGAAAATCCCTTAAGTGCTTTCAAGAATCTATATTGGTTGTTTTACGCCTAAAAATTACGCTGAAAACAGTGCGTTTCAGCCATTTTTAACTCTTCTAAAAATACGGTTTAAAAACTGCATCCGAAATCAAAAAGTACTTTTCGGCCCTCAGCGAACTCTTAAAATGCTTTTCGTAAGCAGACCCCACTCGGACATCTCGAGTAGTTTTTAAATCGCTGTTGTTTTCCCTGAAGTTCCGCGCACCTTGTGGACAGGGGCCTTAAAAGGGCGTGACCATGCATCGTGTTCTGTGTTCTGGGATTGGCCAGCCGTGACTGGTGAAGCGCAGAGCTGTGCCGGACGACTCTTGACGATCATAATGAAGACGGAGCGCCGTGGAGTGAGAGGAGAGGTGGTTGATCTCTCGGGTTGGGGGAGGGGTGGAGGGGGGGTCGCGGACCTGAAGGTCGTCCTCCAATCACACACGCGCTCTCTCCTCCCGCTGCAAGCCGAGATAGTGTCGGGGCCGCTCGGGCGACACTGGCCCAAGGCGCCGGTGGGCCGCCGTCTCTTAGCCGCTTCTTCCTCCGGGTCGGCCCGCCGCTGCTCTTGACCGAGTTTCTGTTTGGCAGGCACCCCACACTCCTCCACCCCTCCTGTTCCTTTTACCCTGGTGTTGCCGAGTAATTATTCCGGCGACTGCACGATTTCAGTTGCTTCCCCACCTCCCCTTTTCTCACTCCTCTGTGTGTGACGTCACCGCCCGGGCACTCACTCACCCGGGTCTCTTCGTCATCCAGACAGTGGAGTTCGGGGTGCTGCTCTCGCAATGGAAACTGAAACCATCGTGTGGCGCTGTCTGTTGGGGGAAGCCCAAGATGCACGTAAAGTGCTGCCATTCCCGATTACACCCGAACAATTTCATCTTCGGCCGACCTCGGGTTTATTTATATATATTTATATTTCTCTGTTTATTTTAATGTAGCTATACTAACCTAACTAACCGTTCATAGTATTTTAAAGTGTTATAATGTTTGAATTCATTTTTCCTGCGCAAAAATAAAACAAATCCTGAAGTTGGCCGAAGGTGAATTGTTCGGGTGTAATCGGGAATGGCAGAACTTTATGTGCATCTTAGGTCTCCCTATCTGTTGGGTTGAACCCACAACTTCAAACTTCCGGATGGATGTTCCGATACAAAGCATTTTGATTCATCCACTTCTTTAGTAAAAACACTTTGTCCAGCAGTCACGTTGTATATAAATGAGAAGATGATGCCCCAAATTTCTGGTGCGCGACATCACAAAATACGTGGCTACCAAAATAGAGTTAAATAATTTTTTTTTTACCGGTTTGTTTTTACCTGATGATGATTGTTCATGCATTACTTCTCGCAAGCATTGCAGCTATGTTGGCGATATATTACAAAGGCTTTTATCTGGTGTGCGGGCCCGAAACTACTTAAAAAAAACTAGGTCTAAGTCTGGTCAATCAGAGTTTCTCCCCCGTGCAATTGTGGTTCTTGCTGACGTCGCAGCTAACAGGAGTGGGCCTGACCCTGCGGGGAAGGTGATTGTCCTTAGAGGTGTCTGAGCTGTTGCCAGCTCTAGTATCCGAGACATGATCCAACAGGTTCACGGAATGGGTGCAAGGATGCGAATACACAGCCTCTCCGCACCAAGTGGCAATCCTCTGCCTTCACGTGGGCACCGCTGTCGGGGGCGAATCGTGGTGACCATGTTGGGATGGGTAGCCTCAACCTCTGGTCATAGCATCGCCTTAACTGAAGAGGACAATGCCGGGCGTAAACCTGCCTCAGTCGCATCCTCAATTGCATGTATGGGAACAGAAATGGTGGATTGGCTGAATCTGGTGTCTCCATCCATGAAATGTCATACGTAACTAACTGTTCACCTCTGTTGCATTCAGCAGAGTTACAATTATGGTTATCTGGGGAACACCGTGGTCCAAAGATCATTTCCAACCTTAAAAGCTCTTCATTGGGAGACATCACAGTGGTTGTTCTTGAGAATATGATTTACGCGGGTTTTCTTTAAACACACGAGCGAGAATACCATTCGGTTCTACTTTTTAAGTGCCTCGTTTGGGAAGACCGATGTGGTTTTATTTAAACATCTCAGTGCGAAGACCACTTAAGTTTTATAAAGACTCTTCTAATATATTCGCGGACTCAACGGACATACATGTAGGTCCGGGGAACATTATAATCCAAAGATCTTTTTTTCCAACGTTAAAACCTATTCATTGGGAGACATCACAGTGGTTGTTCTTGTGTATATTTATAATCTACATGGGTCTTCTTTAAACACACGAGCGAGAAGACCATTTGGTTCTACTTTTAAGTGCATCATTTGGGAAGACCACTTGAGTTTTATGAAAACACTCTGGTATATTCGCTGGCTAACGGACACACATGTGTAAGTCCATGGAGGTCGCACACTCGTAATAAAAAAAAATTGTCATTGGCACCTATTTGGTACGTTCGGGAATTAAAAAAAACTGTTGTGAGGTACTGTTTTAAAATCACTGCAGCGTATGTAGAGTGTCAGCTCGCCACTAATGTAGCTGGTAGCTGACGATGTGACGTAGCGAGAGAGGGTCTTGTCGGCTGTGGGTTGTGTGCATGTGAGTGGAGGAGAAGCCTAATATGTACATCAATTTCTGTCCCTGCCCGAACACGCCCGAATATTCACCTTCGGCCAACCTCGGGATTTGTTTAAATTTTGCGCAGGAAAAATGAATCCAAATATTAAAAGTTGTCGGTTAGGTTAGCTACATTAAAACACTTTAAAACACTATGGACTGTTAGTTAGGTTAGTATAGCTACATTAAAATAAACAGAGAAATATAATATAAATATACATATAAATAAACCCGAGGTTGGCCGGAGGTGAATATTCGCGCGTGTTCGGGCAGGGACAGAACTTGATGTACATCTTAGGCTTCCTGGGAGTGGAGCGGTGTTATTGTCGTGGAGCGCGGAGCGGTGTTGTTGTCGTGGAGCGGTGTTGTTGTCGTGGAGCGGTGTTGTTGTCGTGGAGCGGTGTTGTTGTCGTGGAGCGGTGTTGTTGTCGTGGAGCGGTGTTGTTGTCGTGGAGCGGTGTGTTGTCGTGGAGCGATGTTGTCGTGGAGCGATGTTGTTGTGGAGCGGTGTTGTTGTCGTGGAGCGGTGTTGTTGTCGTGGAGGTGTGTGACGATGCCTGACGGAAGCTGGTGTTGCAGCTGGGCTCGCCGTACGGCCAGCAGCCCGGGGGCGGCGTGTACGGCGGCGGCGAGCAGCGAGGCTCCTGGGGACAGCAGCAGCAGCAACAACAGCAGCAGCAACAGCCGCCACCGCAGCAGCAGCAGCAGCAGCAGCAGCCGCCTGCTCCGCAGCCGTCGCCGCAGCCCCAGCCGCCGCCGTCGCCGCAGCAGACACCCCCGCAGCAGCAGCAGCAGCAGCAGGTACTCCCCCCACTCTCCTCCACCTCCTCCCTCACCTGGCTCGTCATCTCATCTCACCTCACCTCACCACGGGGTTGCTTCATTAACAGGGTGGCTACCGGTCACGAAAATCCCGAAAGTCACGAAAAAGTCACGTTTTCGTGAAGGTGGTCACGAAAGTCACGAAAAAGTCACGTTTTCGTGAAGGTTGTCACGAAAGCCACGAAAAGTCATGTTATTGAAGAAGTGGACACGAAAATCGGGGAGAGAAAAAATATTTCATGCAGTCATAAATGTCAGTACCTACTTAATACATGCTAGAGATTTTTTTTTCCTGTTTAGGAAGCTTTAATAATACTGACTCTTTATTTCTAAACACGCGGAAATAATTGAAAACGCCGTCAAAATGTGTTTACAAACTAAGAATGGAAAGCAAAAAAGCCGTATTGTGAAATGTTAACTACGTAGAACCTCTATCTATCGAACTCGCATGTATCGATTGTCCGTGTTTATCGTATACTTGCTATGGTCCCGCCGAAATTGCCTTACAACTAAGGTTAAAAGAGTCCGCTTGTACCAATGTTCAAATTATCGTTTTTCCCGTATTGATCGTACAAACTATATGTTCCCGTCACTATAAATTATAGTCAATGATAGTGTAACCATTAAGATTTTGAGTAAATATTCATATTTTAAAAAGTAAACGTTTTAAAAACAGTAACGATAAAATTCAGAAGTATTAAAAATGCTAAACTTAATCAATTGAACTGAGTCAGCCTGAAGTCTGCGTCACTTTTGGCGATTAGTGTAGCTTCGCTTCATCGCTGCCCCCCCCCCCCCCCCCCCCCCCAAAAAAAAAAAATCAATCTTTTTTTTTTCTGGATTGTCGCAACAGCACGTACCATTTAGCGCTTTGCCGGTTGGGTTCCGAGCATACGTTATTCTGCAACGTGTACGTATCCAGTTGTGTTACATCGCCCTATTTGACGATCATGAATTTCGGAACACACGCTGCAGCCGGGCTAGAACCACACCACACTCGACGCTGTAATTTGTGGGAAGCCTTCTTTTCACAGACGAGAGAGCCAAACACCCGATTTTGCATCTTCGGGTGTTTTTTTTTTTTTAACTCATGATAACTAATGCTCAATTAGGTTAGGTTAGCTACATTATAAATACTTTAAAACATTGTGGATGGTTGGTTATATTAGGTAAGTATAACTACATTAAAGATACTGTGAAATCAAAAATCAAATAAAACAAGCATGAACTTCGGGGAACTTCGGGTGTGGCTCTCTCGTCTGTGAAATGAAGGCTTCCCGTAATTTGCTGGAGTTAGCATGAATGCAGTTGGTTGGTTTTTCCAGTCATCCGGTCCCACAGGTTTGGCCGCGGCTTCTATAACATCTGCAGACGTTTGCCGAGTGGTTTGTGTGGATTCGCATACTTTCTCGGAACCTCTGAACGGAAGCTAGATCGCTAACCAGCCTTGCACGCAGTTATTACTACGTTCGGCGTAGTTATGCTCACGCATTTTTGTATACATTTTTTTCTTGTCAAATATAATACTGGTTAAAAAAAAATTGAGTATTTTGCTGGTTTGAGCTATTTCCAAGGAAGTCATTCAATTTGGCAAGCTTTCTCGACGTATATGTTCACTGTTCTTGCTCGTTCAGTGCGATGTTGTTGTAAAATTCAAGGCGCTGGTTGGGAGATTCCTTTTTTTGCTAATGGATGCCACGAAGGTCTATTATTATTATTATTATGTGTAAACATCTTGGCATTTAGTGGGAGCAATTTCGTGAACGGATCGGAAGTCAATCGGAACGGAAATGTGTAACCACGGTGCTGCCATCTGTGGAAGACCCTGAGATCCCGCGTATTTCATCCGTACATATTGCTTTCGTGTACATCGTAGAATTTACAGCTCACATAGGTATTTCAAAATAAAACTTATAATAGTACAACAACTATTGTTTAAAACTTAATGTTATAGGTTGTATTCATAAAAACTTATATTACGTTAGAATCTTGTCATTAAAACACTTATTTAACATTAAAATGTAGACATAGAGTAACGTTCGTCATACTGTAGGGACACACGAAATTGTTAGCTTATACATATTCGACATTATGTTTGATAATAGAATTTCATGATTAATTTTTTACTGCTAAATCTTAAATGTTGAATCATCAAAAAAAAAAAGTTAAGTTTTGTTTGTAGGCTGTATTTACAGACTGATGTTTTTCAGTTTGAACAAAGACAAACATATATACATATAGTGTTTTTAAAAATGTTACATGTTAATTTTTAATTTATCTACTGCATTGCAACTTGTAGTTTGAAAAGTCACGATTATATCTTCAAAAGTATGTTGATTCGAGTCAATAAGTGTACTTGAAACACAC
This sequence comes from Bacillus rossius redtenbacheri, assembly GCF_032445375.1. Classification (NCBI taxonomy): domain Eukaryota; kingdom Metazoa; phylum Arthropoda; class Insecta; order Phasmatodea; family Bacillidae; genus Bacillus; species Bacillus rossius. The sequence goes on along the minus strand of NC_086344.1, from coordinate 13,853,760 downwards.
ATTTTTCTGATATTTATCACGCTCTGCATTATTTTAAGGAACTCTACGTCAAATTTCGTGCTCCAGTTTTGTATTAGTTTGCAACATGAGAACACGTGAATTTGCTCGTAACCGAAGCTAGATATTTTATACATCTCTGGCGACTACTGAAAGACTCGCAAAATGTTTTATAACACGCATTTATTAGCTTTACGTTTAACTAACCATGTAGTCAAATCTTTGAAGTCGATTTTAACCTAATTGTAATTGTATCGATTTGAAACTTCGCAAGTATATGTTATCCGGATGACATTGAAATAATTTCATGACTATGACCTGAAGAAAATAATGTTAGAGGATCATAAGTGCAAATACCACTATAGGCAATAACCACGCTTTTTTTGTAACCAGGAGGAGGTGGGAATGGCGTGAAATTTGCCCAATTTTTCGGTTCCCCCTCCCCCCTCCCCCCTCCCCCTTCCCCCTTTCAAAATCGAGGAGGAATCATTTCATTTGCCTATTTGGCCCGGATTTTTTGAAAGTCGGGAAAATTGAAGTACGTTGATTTTGACGTGATTCCGAGGCCTTCGGTTACCATAGAAATCCTAGGTCAGTTTTGTGGTTGGGGGGGGGGGGGGGGGAAGAGTGTCGATTGCCTCCGAAATTTTCGGGACTTTGGAAATTTATTTTGTGGTGCATTTCGAGGAATATTTTTAAAAAAATGTTAATTAAAAAAAGGGGGTTGTCTGTAAAGTCGGTTTACGGACCATAATTTTACGTGATAACGTCATAAGAAAACAATGATGAAAAAATTACATTTTAATTTTCAAATATTATTTACAGTTTTTTGCAAATTTAATTTAAATAATTTGTTCAAATATAACCATGAGCAATTAGTTTTAAAAATCCCGCCTTAACCTGTTTGATATTACAGAAGATTTTCTCGCAACGGTGGTTGGCCGGTTCTTGCACGCTCGGCTCAGGCGGAACGTGACATTTTTTCGTGCGTGCAGCCGGCGTTCATCGATTCATAAGACGTTATCACGTCAAAAAAAACGTGTTTTTTTTGTTTTGTTTTGAAAATATAATCGAACTATTTTGTTTAGTGGCTGTTGTGGTTGATGTTTGTTGACTTGTTGGTCACTCGCTTGTATTCGTGCTTGCAGGCTTTCCCCAGTCGTCCGCAGCAGCCATCCACCCCTAACACCCACGCCCCGGATCCAGGGGTGAGTTGCTGTCCCCTTACTTAGTTACTAGTTACTAGTTACTAGTTACTAGTTACTAGTTACTAGTAGCCTCTCGTATCCAAGCATGACGGTACCGCGCAGTGGTCGGATGGGAAGCCTTCTTTTCGCACACCAGAGAGCCGAACGCCCGATCGTGCATCTTCGGGGTTCTTTTATTTTGGACAACTCTTGATTAGAGACCTGCAAAATTCGCTAGCATCAAAACAACTATACCTTCGTACTGCTTCTGCGATTGGCCCACATTTTATCCGGGGAACTGTGAGCCAATGGGATACACTAAAACCATGAAAGTGCCCAATTACGGACAGCCTAGTTGAGGCGTCTCACGCGTCAGTAGCCAATGAACAGGTGTCATTTCCGCGACTATTTAAAGGACTGTGGAGTCTATCCTAGAGGTCAATGAATCCGCGAATTTTGCAGGTCTCTTCTCATGATCACTAATGGTTAGATACCTGTAAATTTTTCTGATTCATTTCGCGATATGATAGAGTCCAAATACTTTCGACATTATTTTGCTTCAGTGATTGGTCCACAGAGTATCTGAAGGACTCTGGGCCAATTGAAAAATCTTTAACAGAAGAATTGGCGAATCACGATCATTCCAGTCAACAGGTGTTACGAGTCGGTAACCAATCAGCAGATGTAATTTGCACGAGTGCGTAGAGGATCATGGAGTCTATCCTTTAGGGATTTGAAATCGCGAATTTTACGGGTCTCTACTAATGGTCAATTAGGTTAGGTTAGCTACATTATAAATACTTTAAAACACTGTGGACGGTTGATTTGGTTAGGATAGCTACATTAAAGATACTGTGAAATCATGTAAACAGTTTCCTAGCCCTGGATAGCTACATATTAAAAAGTTATTTGCTAAGCAACCATAAAATGATTTTACGGTATTTTTAATGTTGCTATGCCTACCTAATATAACCAACCATCCACCTAGCCTAATCGACCGCAATATTTAATGCCACACCGGTTTATACAATGAGATAGAACAAGCGAGCATGAACTTCGGGGAACTTCGGGTGTGGCTCTCTCGTCTGTGAAATGAAGGCTTCCCATGGTCGTATATCCGTAGCAGAAAAAAAAACGCCTTTCCCAGCTATACAGTATGTACAGCAATACAACTTTATTTGTAAAAAATGTTGCTGTATACATTTCAAACATTCACTGTTGTTAAATTATAGATGAGAGAAGACGAACAAAATGTAAGCATACCTTATTGAAGGAATTCAGTAACGCATTTTTGTTTCAGTTTTGACAAATCTTGTTTTGCGGAAGTGTCCCTCCACTTTTTCTGCACACAATACATTACGTTACGTTAAAAAACAAAAACCATAGAACAGTACAAGATTGTAGTACGAGCACATTCTACGCCAACAATCACGGCTGAACTGACAGTTTGCGACACTAAAGGGAAGCCTAAGATGTACATCAAGTTCTGTCCCTGCCCGAACACGCCCGAATATTCACCTTCGGCCAACCTCTGGTTTATGTATATATATTTATATTTCTCTGTTTATTTTAATATAGCTATACTAACCTAACTAACCGTCCATAGTGTTTTAAAGTGTTTTAATGTAGCTAACCTAACCGACCACTTTTAATATTTGAATTTATTTTTCCTGCGGAAAAATTAAAACAAATCCCGAAGTTGGCCGAAGGTGAATATTCGGGCGTGTTCGGGCAGGGACAGAACTTGATGTACATCTTGGGCTTCTCGACACGAAAACATGCAGATGCGTCACATTTTCAAGTCTGAACAGGCTCGCCAACCACGGAGACCAGGGTCGGATATCCGGAGGAGTCGGTTGTGGGAAGGTCGGATATGATGGGTTCTACTGTATTTCGAATACGTTCAAAACGATTGGCGCGTCGCAATTTTTACCTTTCTCTGTGCGCACGTGTCTTTCCCGCAGGAAGGGAACTATGTATTATGTTAATGTCTTAAATTTGAGACGTACTTTAATCATAAATTCGTTGATAATCAAACGTAAGGTTTGTAAACAAGCGACAGAACCGCCATCTTGTATTAAGTAACATCTGTTGCAATTCGCGTTACGGCCGCCATCTTGAAAATCCGTAATTTTAATGCTAGTAATTCCGGGAAAAAAAATCCCAAAAAAATATTTAAAAAATTGTATACTCCAAATGTTTAGTTACTTAATTGTTTTCGGTCCTCGGTTGGATTTCCGGCGAAAGTAAACCAGTAATTTATGAATGTATTAGAAAAATTCTCAATTAAAAAGTGGTAAAAATGTCAAACACGAATATCAAAGTTTGATCAAACGAATGCATGTTCAGACAAGTTGTGATGGTTTGCGTGTGAAATAACGGTGCCAACTGTTTATTGTTATATGCACATATTGATGTTAATCTTGCCGGACTTAATTAAGGTAATTGGCAGAAGGAAGTGTGGGAAAACCTGGTGTGACAAACCGCTTGCTTTCGGTTCTGTTCTGATATCTCAAAGGATGTTTGTGGTTGGAATGAGTTCCCACAGTTCACAACTTGTGATGAAATGTTTTCCTTATGGACTTCAAAGCTATGTTCGTTTTTTTAAATTTTATGTTTTTAAGTGGCAAATTTCTACACAACATCCTCCTTATGACCGAGATATCACTATAACTTTCGTTACTGTGCATGTGTGGTTCTTGAAATTTTGTTTTTACTATAAGTGTGTCGTTCATTGAACGTGTTTAGTACACTGAGCGTGTGTATTTATTTTTTACTGTAAGTGTGTCGTTCATTGCACGTGTTTAGTACACTGCGCGTGGATATTTTTTACTATATGTGTGTCGTTCATTGGACGTGTTTAATGCACTGAGCGTGTATATCTTTTTACTATAAGTGTGTCGTTCATTGGACGTGTTTAGTACACTGAGCGTGGATATTTTTTACTATAAGTGTGTCGTTCATTGCACGTGTTTAGTACACTGCGCGTGGATATTTTTTACTATATGTGTATCGTTCATTGCACGTGTTTAGTACACTGCGCGTGGATATTTTTTACTATATGTGTGTCGTTCATTGCACGTGTTTAGTACACTGCGCGTGGATATTTTTTACTATATGTGTGTCTTTCATTGGACGTGTTTAATGCACTGAGCGTGTATATTTTTTACTATAAGTGTGTCGTTCATTGGACGTGTTTAGTACCTACACTGAGCGTATACCTTACCAACAAGTGGAAATCATGTACGTGTTTTATAATTACTTTGCTTTGGTTTTGCACTCTGCTAACTCGAACTATAAACAGCCCGTTAGTCTTCATTTTTTTTTTATGTTCAGCTGAAAATCACAGAATTGAAAACTGTTGACATTTCGTCACGTCACCTCCCTGACCTTCACTTCCAAGGTCAAGGATGTCAAACCATACCATCTAACAACAGGGTACCAACCGATAAAAAAAAACACACACACACAAAAATGTAAGTTGCCGAACTACCTCACGAATAGTGGTGTAAGAAAAGATCTTGATACAAAAAAAATTACAGAGCCAAGAAAGGTTATGTAGAGGGCCAACGGGATTGGTCCAAAAAAAAAAATTCTTTAAAGTAATAACTTGCGTCTAACTCCTGTTGCATATTTTCATCCACAAAAACTACTAAATATGTAGTAAATTGCCGTTAAACATCAGAAGGCAACACTCTTTTTCAAAATCATACACTTCCATGAAATATGTCTGTAAAAGGTTACAAAAAATATATACACAGGGACTATTAAGTAGGCTACGTACGCCGGCATACTATAAAATGGCCATAACGCATAAATAATTAGTGGTCATTCTGCGACACAAAATTTTGTACTACATATCTAATTTAAACAAATGTGAAATATATCAGCTAAATCTTCAGATGTTTGGGACAAGAAAATGCATAGCAGAACCGGGCTTTCGGTTAACCGGGTTCTCAGTTAAAAATCAAACATTTTTTGGGAAGAGCGGCCGCGAAGTGTACGTAACAGGTAATATTTTCTATACAAAATACGCTATTTTTATTTTTTTTTATTTTAACACCATATATATTCACTGTAATGATTTTACGCTAATGTTTTATACGTGCAATCGATAGATTTTGACGAGAACTGACGATTGAAACTCAAATGAACGTCGTAGCTTCTCCGAGTCAAAAGTCATAGGTACTGAATGGAAATCTCGAAACGCAGCAAAAATGACATCAAAATGGCGGCGCTTCCCCCTCTACCGCGCGCGATGCCACACAGTCCTCACTTAGCGTATAACGAATTCTTTGATCCTTTAGCTATCCAGTGGTGAAATTAAATTTTTGGGTGGAGATGATATGATGTGTAGCTGCAACACCAAAGTCTATCTCCCCCCCCCCCCCCTTGCTGATCACATTCAAGACATTCCAAACCACCCGGGACGCTTCCGTGAAATAATTTTAATTAGTTACAACTATTATAATCGTTATATCATAATTCCTGTTTGCTTCCTGTCATTTCAAATCGTGCGCATTTAATAACGCGGAGAAGATAAAATCATGAATATGGTCATATGGACTCTGCAGTGTTAAGAGGTTCTAAATAATAAAAAAAAAATCTACCAGTAAGTCACCTAGAGGGATATTTAGGTTAATGACGTGTATGTGTTGATTTGTAATCAACTCGCTGTTTTTTTTTTTTTTTTTTCCACTTGGGTAAACCACTCAATCGCTTTCGGGAGGGGGGGAAATAGCGGGCAAGTTTAAATTATTCATCGTGAGGGATTTCGCTGCGTTCTTTTTTTTTTTTTCACGTGCTTTTTAAAGGCATTCATGAAGCTGAAAAAAGTGAAATTCGTAAACAGAAAAACGTGGACTCGAATGTTTTCCTTGAAATGTGGGTTGTGTTTGCAGATAATGTGCCAAGTGTGGGTACGTAAACACGTTAAACATTTTCACCAATAATTGACAACCGACATGTGCCATACATAAAAACGTTTTATCTTTGAAAGATTTGCGCAACGGGAGTGCACGACTTGATGTAAGCTTTTGGACATACGCCATTGCTAAGCACATGTATGTCTGCTTGTTTCTGTTTTGGAAAACTATTGTGTTTGTTTCGTCTTGTCGTTTTGTCGTGTTTTTGTCTCGTTTCAAATGTTGTGCTGAATTTTTTTTGGGTTCAATATTTTTGTGATGTCATCATTTGTGGGGGGTTTATGTTCTGTTAGTCCATTTTTCTTTGTTTGTTGACCATATTCCTGTTATGGAATTTTGAGTGGTGTTTATATCCTGTTAACAGCAATTTGTTGCTTAATTTGTGTTTTTGTCTTTTGTGTTTTTTGTAGTTTTCTTCTAAGACATGTGCTTAGCAATGGCGTATGTCCAAAAGCTTACATCAAGTCATAAAAACGTTTCTTCTTCAAGTCACATTAGTTGTAGCGAAATAATTCCCACAGTCGATAGGTGGCGTCCCCAGTGCGTTATAACCGATGCTGTTTTAATGGTTGAGGGATTGAATGCTTCTATGAAAGATTTTTGTTTCGGAATCTTTTTACGTTTTCTTGACGGAAACTGTCCATCCATCATGATGGCACCAGTGTTTTGAAATGTGATCAGAACGCGGTCGAATTATTATTATTTTTTATGTTTTTGAACTAAATTTTGTAAAACAAGGAAATGGCAATGGAAACGTTTCTATCTATTAAAATCTGTATATTTTAATCTTAGTTAAATTTGTTTTTAATGCAGTTTCCTCAGTAAATAAAAATAAACTTCTAAAAGAAAAATGTATAACAAAAAAGGGGGGGGGGGGGTGTTTGTAAAGTCGGTTTACGGACGATAATTTTGCGTGATAACGTCATAAGAAAACATTGATGAAAAATTGTATTCATCTTAATTTTCAAATAATATTTATTTTTTTGCAAATTTAATTTAAATTATTTGTTAAAATATAATCACAAACAATTAGTTAAAAAGCCCGCCTTAACCTGTTTGATATTATAGAAGATTTTTGTCGCACGGTGGTTGGCCGGTTCTTGCACTCTCGGCTCAGGTGGAACGTGACAATTTTTCGTGCGTGCAGTCGGCGTTCATCGATTTATAAGACGTTATCACGTCAAAAAGAAAATCATTTTGAGAACTGGCCTTGAATAGTGTGATTAATGTCGTTAAGTAAATACTTAAAATCCCTTTAAAAGTTAATTCGCACGTTGCTTTCAACTAAGTATATATTGAATCCAGGTAGAAAACTAAAGTAATGTTTTGAAAATGCTTTAAAACTTGCCATTTCACGTCTAGGACCAAAAGCGCGTCTTCTTTGAACAGGCAGCAGACGTGATGATTGGGATATGATTAGTCTAGTTTTTGACGTGACAACGTCTAATAAATCGATGAACGCCGGCTGCACGCACGAAAAAGTGTCCCGTTACGCACATTGTTCCGCTACGCTGCATCCCGTTACGCTCATTGTTCCGTTACGCTGTCGGCGAGTGCACTAATAATAGGTTATGTTACAATTGACTAAAAAAATTATGGTGATTCATATAATTGATGATAGATATTTGATTACAGTTTATTTATATGAAAACTTGTTCATAATTATATTTAAACTTTATATCAAAACGCCAGTTTTTAAAATTAATTACATGTCATCTACACGTGAACTGTTTCGTCGACAGTTTATAAAGTGAAGTGAAAAGTTAATGTGGTTTTCATTGCTTATTACAACAATTTCGGCAATAAGGGTTACCTAATTATTCTTGCATTTTAAAAATCTGATTACTAGTATAATTTCAAGTATTTATTCTTTTAATATTAATATAAAAATGATTCAATTTTATTTATAAAAGTATGCAATCATTTAATCAATGTTTTCTTATGACGTTGTCACGTTAAACTATCGTCCGTAAACCGACTTTACAGACAACCAATTTTTTTTATTGCGACGTTGCAGTTCTTTGCTGTGGACACTAACTCTGATGCCATGACGTTTACGTGTGTTAAATACATTGTTCGTGGTGTTTGATAAAATATGTCCAAATGTGCCGTTCTATATTATCTGAAATACGTCGGTTTGGTTTAAAAATGTTTTGTAGGTGTAGCATTTTTTATAATTTTTTATTATTGCACATTTATCTTCGTTAAGACAGAGCATACTTTTTTATGAGCTAGTTAATAGCGTAAATATAATAAAAATTTCATACTGAACATAACTATTTCACAAGGGTAAATATTTGCCACATATAATCACTATCAACTTCAAATTCAGGTCGGCCAATTGTCTAGTAAATTATGAAATTATGTTCCATGTCGTATGAGAAAAAAAAATCTGATAAACGTTTAAAAATGGTTATCACCTGATAACATTTGGATCCGGGATTGCGTATTTTGGTGTCGTTCGTTTTAGTAGTAAAATGTCACGCAAGTGTAAATCATAATATTCACAGTACGCAAGTGACGTTTAGTTTATATCTGATGACAAAATTTGCTACCAATGAGCTATCGTGATTAATTAAGAATAACTCTCTCTCTTTTTTTTTTTTTGTGATCACAAGAAAATGTAGCGAAGAAAAAGGTGATCTAGGTAAAAACTTTTCAAGTATTCGCGGTTGGTATTTGAAATGTGGCCATATGCCAAACATGTTAGTTCTTGTGTGTGGATAATCAAAGACGGATATAAAACTCGCTATTATTGTACGGGAAAAACCTGTGGGTGTTTTTTTTTTTTCTTTTTCTTTTTTTCTCGAAACATTGTAAAGACGTCATCGGTGTTCCAAGCTCGCTTGTGTTGTAAACGCAGCAAGTTTAAAAATAAACTGTTAATTAGCCGCCGCCCCAACAGGTTATACGTGTTGGGGCGTGCAAGCTCTCGCTCTCTGGGATCTGTCGAAATAACACGTGGCCGTGTGCCTCGGCGCACTCGCTGGCTGTGTCCAGTTTTATTCTCAATTCTTTACCGATACCTAAGATGTCTAACGGGTGTAAAATTATGGCCGAAACGTCGCAACTGTTATCATAGGAAAGAAAATTGGTTGTCTGTAAAGTCGGTTTACGGACGATAGTTTAACGCGACAACGTCATAACAAAACATTGATGAAATGATTGCATACTTTTATGAATAAAATTTGAATCATTTTTATTGAATTATCACTATTTTGTATGGATACAAATAAGGAGTGAAATGAAATCTACAATTTAATTATTGATAATTTTTTTTATTTATTTGCACTCATTAATTCAAATATGTTTATTACTTTAACGAAGAAATTATTTTAACTATAACTTTTATACATGTTTGCTATTTAACTTCTTCCAATCTATGTTTTTCTGTTTAGAATAGGACGATGATAGGAAAAGTAGGAAACGAATGGGAGTGTTTCAAGTTTAATGTGCCTCGAAAAAGTCAAATCGATGGTTGTTCCAATCGAGTGGAAGAGAGAAGATAGATGCGGCGCAAGCATACAATGAGCGTAACGGGAAACAGCGTAACGGGACAATTAGCGTAACGGGACACCTTTTCGTGCGTGCAGCCGGCGTTCGTCGATTTATTAGACGTTGTCACGTCAAAAACACTGGTGTTCGTCTGTGCTGAAGCCGTTGCGATCACCCGGATGTAGAATATCTGTTGTCGCATCGCTGGGTTTCGCCTGTGCGTCTCTTGTGTTGTCGATTGTTTTCCTGTTTAGTCTCGTCGTTGGGTTCGTCTGATTGTCGCCGTGTGTCTTTGTTGCTGCTGTCTCGTCGTCATGAGCCATCTCTGTCCGTCTCTGCTGCTACAATTATTTTCCAACTTCCTTTCACAGAAGGTTCTGTGCTGTTTTATATATATATATTTTTTTTTCATTTTTTGACATCGGGTGATTTTTAGCTTTTCATGTTCATCTATTTTGTATAGTTACCTTTTTGGACCGTTGATGAGGGTTTTTTTTTATGACATATAGTTAGAGACCGGAAAAATTCACGGGTTCAATGACCTCCAGGGTAGACTCCAATATCCTCTACACACTCGGGCAAATGCCAACTGTTCATTGGCTGCTGACTTGTGAGTCGTCTCGACTGGGTGGTCTGTGATTCGACACTTCTATGAGTGAGGGTCTCTAATTGGCCCCCAGTCCTCCAGATTAACAGTGGACCAATGGCAGAAGCAGCACTAAGGTATGATTATTTTAATTTTAGCTTAACACGAAATGAATCCGCGAATTTTTCGGGTGTCTACATATAGTGTAACCAAAGTGACGTATGTCCAAAATAACATCTTGAATAAAGTTTATACATGTGTGTGTATTTACGAACATTCTATATGCATCAATGGCGGGAAGTGATTCCTAATACGGTTAATATTTACATATGTAGTTAGTTACATATTGCACTGTGTTAGTAAGTTGGTATAATGCTTCTCAGAAAATCATCACTAAATTACCTGAAAACAAATAACAAAAAAAAAATAGTTTTGAGACCAAAAATCATTGGAAAATTTCAGCGCTTTTTCAAATTTGCACGTTTCTTGTTTTATAGAAGTTGAAATAAATTTATATAATATTGTTTTCCTTGTAAACTCACAGGATGTGTGTATATTAATATTCCAACTGAACAATTAATATGCAGTTGTGCATCCTGGCAGGGATCACACACTTTCATAACATTGGCTGAAGTTTCAAAAATGTTTGCATTGTGGAAACAGTTGTAAATGACAGTGTTTTATGGAAGTGAGTTGAGTCCAACGGCGGAGATGGTTTTTTTTTGGACGGGACTGTGTGGCGGTGACGAGGTAAATAATATAAAAAACAGACTTAAACTAGTCCACGTTGGCTAGCAAACAAGAGAAAAAAAACCCAGGAAATGTCAGAAAAACAGAGGGGGAGGGGGATTTTCTGCAACAGGGAATTTCGTAGGTAGTCAGGGGTTGTTTTTTAACAGTGACTTTATAGCGGGTGTTGGTTTTTTTAACAGACTTCATTATTATTTGTAACATTTTTTTTTCTTCGTCCTTTTCAACACATTCCGTATTTGATTTTAATATATTAGCACTTCGATGCGATAGTGAAAAGTTGGCGATTTTCGAATTGTGTTTTTTAACTGGTTGACGATTGTCAAGCGTGTGAAAGTGAGGTCGTGTTGTCGTGTGGGAAGCCTTTTCAAAGACAAGAGAGCCAAACTCCCGATCGTGCATCTTCAGGTTTTTTTTTTTTTTTGTTGTTCATTGTGAAAGGTTAGGTTTAGCTACATTATAAATACTTTAAAACATTGTGGACGCTTGATTTGATTAGGTTAGCTACATTAAAGATACTGTGAAAATCATGTAAACGGTTTCCTAGCCCTGGATAGCTGCATATTAAAAAAAGTTATTTGCTAAGCAACCATAAAATGATTTTACAGTATTTTTAATGTAGCTGTACTTACCTGATATAACCAACCATCCACAATGTTTTAAAGTATTTATAATATAGCCAACCTATCCTAATCGACCGCAAAATTTAATGCCACGCCGGTTTATACAATGAGATAGAACTGGGGGTAAAAAAGCGAGCATGAACTTCGGGTGTGGCTCTGTGGTCTGTGAAATGAAGGCTTGGTCGTGCGCGGCAGGTCTGCCAGCCCCCCGAGAGCCGCGCGGTTGGCAGCATTGCGCGCCCGGGGCCGAAGCCCGCACTCCGGCGCGGAAGGTCAAGTCGCTATCGACCGCGCAGGGGCCTGTGACGTCACGCAGCGGTGTTGTCGGCGCGGTCGCCATGGCGACGCTCCCCCTCCACCTCCTCCAGCCGGCCCGCGCATGCGCAGGACGCGCGCGCCTCTCGGCCGCTCCCAGCGGGGCAGCTGTGCCGCTGCGCGAATCAATAGCCTCTTGCCCGCGTTGCCATGGCGACCAGCGCCCTCCCAGCCGTGCGTGTGGTGGGGGGGAGACAGGGGAGCTCGGAGTGGGGGGTGAAATGAATAATCGCCCGCTTTTTACGTTCCCCCGGTACAGCACTGTAGCGGCATCCCGCCCTATTATATAGGCGTGTCGAGAAATGTGGATGGGCATTGAGCCTTACTTCTACCAAACACACACCCGAGTCGCTTGCGTCGTAACATAAAATCCGTTCGCTAGTGAAAGTCGACCACTAAAACAAAAAATTGGTTGTCTGTAAAGTCGGTTTACGGACGATAGTTTAACGTGACGTCATAACAAAACATTGATGAAATGAGTGCATACTTTTATGAATAAAATTGAATCATTTTTATTGAATTATCACTATTTTGTATGGATACAAAGAAGGAGTGAAATGAAATCTACAACTTAATTGATAAATTTCCTTTTTTTTTGCACTCATTAATTAAAATATGTTTATTACTTTAACGAAGAGATTATTTTAACTATAACTTTTATACACGTTTGCTATTTAACTTCTTCCAATCTGTGTTATTCTGTTAAGGATAGGACGATGATATGAAAAGTAGGAAACAAATGGGAGTGTTTCAAGTTTAATGTGCCTCGAAAAAGTCAAATCGATGGTTCCAATCGAGTGGAAGAGAGATAGATGCGGCGCAAGCGTACAATGAGAGTAACGGGACAATGTGCGTAACGGGACACTTTTTCGTGCATGCAGCCGTCGTTTATCGATTTATTAGACGTCACGTCAAAAATAGCTTGATTATACCGGGGATTAGTCAGGGGGATTTGAGCTTGAGTTTCTGTGTCGACTTAGTCGTTTAGCCAGGGAGGCAACACTCCGCTACCGGCCAGGAATCGAACGCGGCCTTGCTAAGCCAGAAGCGCTATACACTGAGCCAATAGTTCCAACTTCAATTCAATTTTTAAACACTCTTTATCTGTATCGGTACGTATTTTTTCATTTTCTTTTCAGTGTGACGTCCTTAGATGTCAGCGTCAAACATTGTAATGCAAGGGCACTCAGTACTGGATTTCATTGTAAAGTGTTCGGGGGTTTCGAGAGAGAGAGAGAGAGAGAGAGAAAGAGAGAGAGTGTTAGCATCGTCAGCTCCTGAGTTCGTCGCCTCTAGTGTTTTGCTGTCCTGCAGTCTCTCTCTCTTTCTCTCTCTCTCTCTCTCTCTCTATCTCCCTCTCTCCCCCATCCTCATCTATTGTTTGTAAAAAGGAAGGAATTAAATAGTTATTTACTATATAATTATATAGTGTATTATTTTGTATTTTTTTTCTTTTGGGTTATTTTAGCGAGAGGGAAATCTTTACAATAACAGCTTGTGCCTGGCTTTGCGCCATTTGGATAAAAAAATATTAAGTGTCTTTTTTTAAATCAATATTAAAATACTTATATTTAAATTATTGTCATGATCAAACTAATTTATTTTCTTATACTGTATATATAAAATTTAATGTGCCGTGCGAAGCCGGATAGCGTAGCTAGTTTTTTCATAGTTAATAATTATGTGTTTATTGCGTTGTATTGCTGAGTGTGGTTCTTGTTTTCCTGGGATAATGAAGATGAGTTTTTTTTTTTCCTTTGCGCATATGTTCCAGTCATCTACGTTCCATTAGTCATTTATCGACAACACACGTGCTTTTTTTTTTACTATTCTGTATTCAGACAGACGGGCGCATTTATTTAAGTTTTTGTCACCACTGCTAGCTAGAGTAAAACGCATATTAATTTTTTACACTGCTATTTTATCATTTGCCATGTAGGCATTCTGTGAATAAACAGCCTACCTGCGGGACGTTTCTGGATGTATTCGAATGTTACTTGCTTGTAGAACTTCGTGGGACTCGGCTTCAGATGATTATCCATCCAGCCATCATGCTTTTTGTGCTCCGGGTTGGCCGAGGTCATCCCAGGAAAATGCTAGGCAGATCCCATCACTTCATTTTTGAAGTGAAAACTTCTTTAGCCGCGTTGAGCGATTTTTGGTAGGGGCAAAACTTATGGGTTCGCGTCACCGACATGCTAGTGACGTGTTGCGCCAGACTGGCGAATCGCAGCGGCCTGTGTACATGTATACGCATATATACACCAATACATTGTATATACTCGACTGTATCATGTGCGTGTTGGACTCTTTTTTCGATGGGTAAAATCTTGTGAGTTCGCATCACCGACATGCTGTAGTAGCAGTAAGTGAAGTTAATTTGATCAAGTGAATGCATGATTTAGGTCTGACATCACTGGTAAGTCATAGCTAGGTAATTAATTTTTACGTTATTATTACATACCACTGACATGTTGTGACTAAAAAATGATGTAAGGATAAATGATATCATGCTGACATCGTACTGATATAATACCAAAATCATTTTCTTACGTACATTTGACGTAGAAATGATGTCATATTACACATTTAAAGACGAACTTTAAATTTTCACTTCTGTTGACAGTCCCCATGACTGGCTCTATATATATATATATATATATATATATATATATATATATAGTGTTCTTTGTATTCCGGAACAGGATGGGGTTTAAATCAGCTGTAGCTCGTAGCTTCAGCAACGATTGGCCCGCTAAATGAATGCTGCATCACGACTGAATAACCCACATAGCCATTTCTTGTGCACACATAACTAACTGTAGAGCAAATGATGCACATAATTGTTAGCTCATAGTTGAACGCGATTTATTCTTTTTTTTTTTTCATTTAAATCCCTAAACAAACAAACATGTTCGTAATTTCAATTTCTCAATAAACCAAGAAGCACTTCCACACACACGTTGTTCTTTCTTCTTTCCTTACACTTGAAAACACAAAACAAATTGTTACGGCACTCAAGTGTTTAGTGGCATGTACCTTCTTGGCGTGTACTTAGCATGGATGATCTCAACCGATTCTTGGAAGACCACCTGTGTTTTTTTTTCTTTGGAACTCTTCGAAATGGCACAATAATGCCTCTTTTCGGATGTAAACCTGTCGTTTTGAAGAGAGAGTTTTTACTAGCTTGGAACACTCCAGGTTAACAAACTCCATATCTGTGATGTCTTTTTGTTTACTTACATTTCTCTGCTGAAAGTTGAAACCTGTTGGTAAATTCCATCTTGTGAGCGCGTCTCTTTGGTTTGACCTTTGAATTTTGAATGTTGTTAATGGACGTCACTCTGTATGTTCCCACCTCCTATGACGAGATGCAATCCCAAAACACCATGGATCCGCCATCATGCCTTATAGAGAAGAGTGGTTGCCACATCATTCCCTCCTGCACATTCTGAATGACATCGGACCCAGGTATGTTAATTTGGTTCTCATCCCACATTATTTATAAATATTTTTTGTGCTGTCGTCATTTATGGTTTTTTTTTTCGTTCTGTTAGTCCATTTTTCTTTGTTTGTTGACCATATTCCTGTTATGGAATATTATGTGGTGTTTATATCCTGTTGAAAACAGCAATTTTTTTTGCTTAATTTGTGTTTTGGTCTTGGGTTTTTTTGTAGTTTTCTTCTACAGACATACATGTGCTTAGCGATGGCGTATGTCCAAAAGCTTACATCAAGCCATGCACTCCCATTGCACAAATCTTTCAAAACCCACATTACATTGCCACAGAATTCTGGAGGCTTTTCTTCTGGGTCTACGGGTTCTGTTCATTTCATTATGTCTTCTAGACTTCCGTCCGTTGTATCATGCCACGTATGATACCCGACGGATAGTCGTATTACGTGCTGTGAGCTAGGTTTCGAAGAACGCCATTTTCGTTTCAAAGCTGTTTTTAGGCCTTAAAATTTCCGTGTTTTGATTTCCAGAATTTTGGCTTCACAAAGCATGGCATATAATAACATGGCGGAATCACTGTGACGCCGTTGGCTTTTGGAATTAAACTATTTTTCGGGAATCGACACAACTAGTTCCGAAAATATGTGGGATTCCCAAAAAAGGGGGGGGGGGGGGAGAGAAAAAGGGCCACGTCTTTGGCAAAAAATGTAACGACATTGTCAACAGACACTGTGTTTGATCTTTGAAAATCCCTTAACGTCTGATCTATGCCTTCACAAAGTTGAAAGAAAAAAAACATAGGATGGCGTAAAGCTATGGAAATCGATGTTGCATCTTATTTGTTCCTATTTCCTCCTCCTCCCCATTATTTATTTTATACTATTTGTTCATATTTTCCTCCTCCTTTATTTTATACTTGTTGTTCCTATTTCCCCCCTCCTTTATTTTATACTATTTGCTCCTATTTTCCCCCCTCCTTTATTTTATACTATTTTGTCCTTTTTTCCCCTCCTCTATTTAATACTATTTGTTCCTATTTTTACCCCTCTATTTTAGACGATAGTGTGATAGAATGTTGTTGTGCTGAAATGATAAAGAAAAGGAAAAGTCCGGAATGTCGCACAGACGACGGGCGGTGATGCCGGGCCGGCGCGTGTGTGCCGACTGCAGGGCCGCACTCGCTCGCACGGGGCTTTGAGAGCTCTCCCCCCCCCCCCCCCACCTCCTCCCGCCAGGCCCCGGCTGAGGGATTATCGAGGCACGGCAAAGAGGCGTCCTGACATTGACCCACATCGCCTCTTCAGTCTGCGCGTCTGTCTGGCCGCCGTCCCACGTCAACACACACACACACACACTCTCTCTCTCTCGCCGAATTCCTTCCGCAGTCACCGGCGAGATTCTTCTTCGGGTGAATACTTTCGTTAAGGGGCCCCCGCCTACCTGGCCACACACACGGTGTGCAGAGCTTCAGGAAAAACAACAGCGATTTCAAAACTACTCGAGATATCCGAGTGGGGCCTATTTACGAATAGCATTTAAGAGTTCGCTGAGGACCGAAAAGTACTTTTAATTTCGGATTAAGTTTTTTAAAACTGTATTTTTAGAAGCGTTAAAATGGCTAAAACGCGTGTTTTCAGAGTAATTTTTAGGCATAAAACAATCAGTACAGATTCTTGAAAGCACTTAAGGGGCTTGCATAACACCTTTATCTTCATTTCTCCGCCATACAATGTTACGGTCACCGCTCAAATTTCACGGTTATCCTGTGACGACGAGAATTCTGCGCGCCAGTCCAGAGGAGACACCGCGCTGGAAGCACCAGCGAGCGTCGCGCTTATCATCCCGCCTCACTAACACACATACACCCCTGACGAGGCGGGCCCCTTAACGTGCTAAACTCTTCTTTCAATCAAAATTTGTACGAAAATACTGAATTTCAGTATTTAATTTGAGACCATATATGTTCTGAATATCCCAAGGACAATGTCATGATTATTGACTGAATCCTCCTGTGTGACAGCCCTGTCCGAGAGGTATTCCTGGAGCCGCCGTTGCGTGTCGCGTCGTCAGGCCGCCAGAACAGTGGCGTCCTAGTTGCGCCACTCCGCGCCGCGCCGCTCTCGGGACTCGTAGAACCCTCCAGAAAGACAAGGAGGCGTCTGGACTCCGCTGGGAGGGGAGGGGAGGGAGGTGCGGCCACTCCCTGGTCGCAGCGGGGTTTCCCGGAGATAGCACAATATTTTTTAGGGCCTATTAAGTATGGCCAAACAATATAGTGTGCGGCCAATGAACAGTTTTTTTTTGTTCCTTCCGGACAAGGTTGACTTTCGACTTTTTTTATTTAATTTAATTTTTTTTAATTTAATTTAAAAATCCCAAGAGACGCGCACTTCCTTGAATTCGTAGGTAAGTATCAATTGAGAGAACTTGGGACGAAACGTAAAAGTCAAGAGAGATGTCGTAATGTCCCTGAAATATTGCCGATGACAAGAAGTTAAATAAACAGTGTAATATTGTGTACAGTATAATATTGAGATGTTATTCTTTGGTAAATTGCGCGGAATTTTTTGTCTGAAAGGATTTTAGCTTTCTAACGTATATGTGTGCAGCACTACGAATAGTTGAAAATTTATTTTTACATTTGCTCTTGTTTAATTTTGGTTATACACGGAAACAACATTCGATTTTTTAAAAAAAATATACGGGTATGGAAACATTTCAAGAGATTTTTAAGAAGGTTTGGTTCGGTTCATTTGACGTGTGCCGCGAGTTTTTCGAGTGGTGTGCCAGTAGTGTGCGAGTGTGCCAGTAGTGTGCAAGTGGTGTGCAAGAGTGCCGCTAGTATGCGAATGTCGCGAGTAATGTAGAGGTGTAAAAGTAACGAATAAAAGCGTACCCGTGTGTATTCGTTACTATAACAATTAGTACTCGTTACTGTCGTATCGTTACGTTACTTCTGATAACTCATAACATGCCGTGTTATGTTAGAGCAACGAATCGAGTCGTATTGGCGTACGCGTACAGTATGACGTCGCGGCGTCCCAACATTCGTAATTTGTAGAAAACATACTTATACATTACACACACAACTGCGTAAGGTGCATTTTTTTTTTTTTTTCACTTTTCCGTATTTTGAACCAGACTTGTGTTTTAAGTCATTCTAAATTTAAATTGATTTAATAGGTAAAGTGTAGAACTACAAGTGAACTGTTCCATACTACGAAAAAAAAATGCGAGTAACGAGATGCAGCCGTGTGTAACGTTTCGTTACTCGTTACTAGACGGCGCATCCGTTACTCAGTTCCGAATATATACGGTTTGCTACAGCTCTAGAGAAATGTGCGAGTTAGTGCATGGACGTCGCAAGGATATATTTTTTGGGGGGGATTTCAATTGATTTAGTTGTTAAGGAATATCCATCCCCGAGAAAAATAGGGGGGGGGGGGGGGTCCGGGGATCCTCCCCCGGGAAAATTTGGGGTTTGAAGGTGCAAAAAGGTGGTTTTTAGGCGTTTTTATTCCTAAATATTATAATTATAGTTGGTTGCAATATATAATTTATTTTTTTATAAAAAATATTTTCAGAGAACAAATTTGTAAAAACACAGTTAACATATCTGCTGGTGCTTATATCCACACAAAATCATTAATTTAAACATCAGGAGAAACTACGAAACTACGGAACTAAATATATTATTGGAGGGGACGAAATTGAAGACTTTAATTATTGGGGGGGGGGGGGGCGTATCTCTCCTCTTCCCCCCCCCCCCCCCCCCCCCCCCGCGGTTGCGGCGCCCATGGTTAGTGTGCCGCGAGAGAGCGAGTGCGACTTGGCCCGGTGTTGCACGCGGCCCGCGGCACGCCTCAATGGAGACGCTACAAACCGCGTGAGAATCGGCCTGCCGCCGTAGTGATGTGTGCGTGTGACCTTGCACTCCCCTTTCCTCGTACACATTCCTCCCCGCCCCTGTCTCTACTCTCTTGTTTAGCCACGCCACGCCCCCCTTCCCCCCACCTGTTTTAATGGCATCGTCTGGGGATGACGTGTTGCCCCGTAATCAATAGTCGGTCGCTTGTTTTCCCGCGCGCAATCTTATCTGCCGTCGCTTTCTGCGTGCTGTTTGGTTATTCCTGTCGCCCCGTTCAGCGGTGTGTGCCGTTTGATACTATAATGGACGTCAAAACAGATAAAAAAATTATTTTATAACCCATCAGCCGGCAGACTTTACGATTACAAATATCGTGGGCTTAGTGGGAAAAGTCGGGTAAGTCCAATTCCTGGAAAAAAGACTGTTAGTTCACTTGCCAAGTTTTGCTTGCCTAGAATAGCGTTATAATGGACTTGCCGAAATGAAGCTAGAAGAAAACGTCCACAATCATTCATTATTTGGACTTCCAAACGTTTTCTTGGCGACGATATTGCCCTTACAACTTCATCTGTGAAGTTAACTAATTTTTACAAAAAAAAAAAGTGGACTTAACAACTTTTTCCACTAAGCCCACGATAATTTTTTTTTTTTTTTTTTTTTTCCTTATTTCCTTTGCGTCCATTTCTTATGAGATGGGAGATTATTGTGTTTCGAACTATAAAAGCTTAACGTATGTTGGTATTCACAAAAATTGTAGCTTGTTTGGCATTACAAATATATTTAAAATGATGGAAATTGTATTTTAACAACTATAAAATTTTACGGGATTTGTTTGGTTTTGAAGAATCGACAAAAGCGGTAAGTGTGTATATTCACACACATGTTTACACTGAAAATTAAGACAGCTTTTTTTTTTATTTGACACCTTAGGAGGGGGGGGGGGGGAATTGTGGAAGATAAGAAATTCAATATCAGAAATGTACATTGAAAATAAAGTTGCAAGTGTTTCACAGTGTTTTTAATTTATCCGTAATAAGGTGGGAAAAAAAGGGAGGATTTGAAGTTTATTAGTATAAACAATTCCAGTGAACCTGAAAATGTGGACTTGGCATAATATACGTACATCAAAAAATAAATAAACACCACATAACAGGAATATGGTCAACAAACAAAGAAAAACAAAGAAAATTGGACTAAGAGAACGAAAAAAAAAAAAAAAACACAAATGATGACAGCACAAAAATAGTGAACCCAAAAAAATTCAGCAGAACAGTCGAAACCAGACAAAAAAACACGACAAAACGAAAAGATAAAAAAAAAAACACAATAGTTTTCCAAAACAGAAGAGAACGAAAAAAAAAAACCACAAATGATGACAGCACAAAAATATTGAACCCAAAAAAATTCAGCACAACAGTTGAAGCGAGACAAAAACACGACAAAATGAAAGGACGAAACAAACACAATAGTTTTTTTTCCAAAACAGAAACAAGCAATTATTTGCTTAATTTGTGTTTTTTGGTTTTTTTTTTTTTTTTGTAGTTTTCTTCTACAGACATACACGTGCTTAGCAATGGCGTATGTCCAAATGCTTACATAAAGTCATGCACTCCCATTGCACAAATCTTTCAAAGATAATATCCTCGAAACTACATTGGCGTAGCTGTGTTCATAAAGTTGGGGGGGACAAATAATGATTTTTATGTCATGTAAACCCATTCCCCTCTTACTAAGACGGGGGGTCCGGGGGTCCTCCACCGGAAAATTTTGATTTTAAAAGTGCAAAATAGCGCTTTTTAAGCAGTTTTTGTATCCAACCATTGGATACATCGATGTTTAAATTATTATTGTTTCCTTAAGATAAAATTTGATGAGTGAAGAAATAACAAATAAAGTTGGGCAGAATAATATTATAAAATAAAAATATCACGGTCTAGAAAGTTGGGGGGGGGGGGGACAGTCCCCTCCACCCAAAAAGTTCAGGGGGACACGTCCCCCCTGTCCCCCCCCCCCCGGTTCCTACGCCCCTGCAAAACTACCGCATGTAAGCGGACAGTTTAGTGAGCCGCACTCTCTTTATTTGCTGCCCCTCCCTTCCGGAATCAAAAAGAAGGAAGGAAAAAACATACGAAAACAGAATAGGAAAACAACAGAAATTACAGTAATAGTGTTTCCAAGTAGTCTATATCTCATCCCAGTTTCCACGAGTGTAAATATGTATTTTCATAAAAACCTCACGTGTGGTTCGTGTATTTATTAACATTGGTATGTATGTATTTACAACTGTTCTTAAGCAATTTTTTTTTATTATTTCGGTTCAGACAAAAGTATTAAAACAGTTAAATAAAAATAAACGAAATATAAAATGTCATGTTTTCATTTCTCTGGCAAAATCGTTACTTTTGACAATTTTGTGTGTAAACGTCGGCTCACTAAAAGTCTGGTATTTTAGTGTGACAGGACAGTTTTCTTTTCAAAATACCACAAATTCCATTATAAAGAACACTCACTCGTGAAAAATGATACAATGCTTATAGCGTCGCAAGATCCTGGCTACGACCGTGGTATAGGACCTCTTGTGGCATACCTCCACTCAGTCGCCCATCTGCTGTAGAGCACTCGCCAGCCAGGTAGAGTCCAGGGTAGAGTCTGTCTGCTCGTGGAGCGCGGATTAGATTCTAAATTCTATATATTTTAAAATTCGTTTGTTCAGTGAACACGTTACGGGAAGCCTACGATGCACTCGTCCTTCTGGACATATCCGAATACTCACGTGGGCAAGCCTTCTTTTCACAGACGAGAGAGCCAAAACCCGAAGTTCATGCTCGCTTTTTTTTTTTTTTTCCCGTACCACAACAGGTGTATTTATTTGGGGGAAACCTTTTACATGATTTCACAGTATCTTCAATGTAGCTGTCCTAACCAAATCAACCGTCCACAATGTTTGAAAGTGTTTATAATGTAGCTAACCTAACCTAATTGACTATTAGTTATCATGAGTTATTTATTTATTTACAATGAACCAAAAAAAAACCGAAGATGCACGATCGGTCGTTTGGCTCTCTCGTCTGTTGAAAGAAGGCTTGCCAACGTGAGTATTCGGTTATGTCCAGAAGGACGAATGAATCTTAGGCTTCCCAACAAGTTACACATCGTCGGCACTTGTGGGCGCGTGAACGTGAACTGACAAGAACCATCACAGTTCCAGACAGACAGACAGACAGACAGACAGACAGACAGACAGACAGACAGACAGACAGACAGACAGACAGACTCTTCCCGCGTAGAGGAAGCTTGATTGTTTATTATTTTGTGTGTTTTTTCTCGAGCCACGGGGCATACAGCAACGAGAGGAAACTTGTACAAAAAAAAAAAACACCCCCGAATGGAAATGATTTACATCGGTAGAAGAAAATTACACATTGGGTTACACACTTGAATTGAGATTTATGAACTTTGAAACTATGACATCACCGGTATGGTAGATAACTGAAGTGTTTGTTCACCAACAATATGGCGCGCATTATTCAAAACAAACCACCAATGATTTCACAATTTTATTCGGATTGCACTGCGACGACATGACACGTTTTAACCACCATTAGGTAACAACAACAACAACAACAACAACAACAACAAAAAACTTACTGTAGAAACACGTCACTTCCGGGCGCCAGGTGGACCACCTTTTAAAAACCAAAAATTCCTCAACTTTCAGGCAGGCTGGCCAACGTGACAGTTTCGTTCTTCTCTTCAAGCACTGCACTATTCACACTAAACATGAAGATATTAAGGTGCTTACGAGAGAATCTTGACCGGGTGTCTCGTGTCTGAAAAGCCATTCTGAAAACAAGCCCTCGTAAATACTAAGAGCTCCGTCTATCCTTTGAATATATATACTGTATAGAAGTCGCCAGCCCAGGTTAAAATTTCTAATACGGTTTTGAGGTAGTTGGTTAATTCACCGCTGCAATCGCCACCATCTCTAGGGCATCGACTTGTGGTGGTCCCTAGCGGACAAGTGTCGAACTCTTCAAACACCCCTTCCCCCTCCCGTTGAACGAACTTGAGCTGCAGTGAATGATGGATGAGGGGTGCGGGGAATGACAGCGGGCGACAGTGCTGCGCTCTAACGTGTAAATAACAACCTAAGACGATGCAGGGCGTTACGGCAGCGCAATTGCAGCGGTGAAGTTCCCAAGCTGCTCATCATACGCTCCTGAAAGACGTAGAGTAAATCCTATCCACTCGCGAATTCTATACAGTATATATGTATTCAAAGGCCGAAGCGAGCTGCTGTCGGCGCGAGAGGAAATTCCGCGCGAAGCCACGCGATGGAAGCCCGCATGTCGGGAGGCGTGTGTTGACTGTTGCTCTTGTGGGTGAAGGACGACCAACCAGCTGAGTGCCATTGGGTGGAGGTTGACCTATAAAACCACCTCGCTCAGAGGGAAGAGAGAAAGAGATGCTCTTCCCCTCCACACACACACACACTCACACACTACCAGCCGCCTTGGCGATGCAATGTCGCTGTCTCCGTCTGCCTTCCTCTCGTGTAAATATTATTATCCGCGCGCAGCTGTGTTGTGACCCGTTTACCCACAACTCGTGCGTCTCGTGCGAGGATGCGGTTGTTCCGTTAAACCCTGTCCGAACTGTTACCAAAGCCTTCCTTCGCTTTTTTTTTTTTTTTTTTTCCATTTTGCTTTAGCTGGTAGTCACACGATCAATATTTTTTTTGTCGTGCATTTGGTGCGGTACATTTTTTTTGACGTGATAACGTCTCTTATAAATCGATGAACGCCGGCTGCACACATGAAAAATTGTCACGTTCCCGCCTGAGCCGAGCGTGCAAGAACCGGCCAACCACCGTGCGAGAAAAATCTTGTCTAATATCAAACAGGTTAAGGCGGGCTTTTTTTAACTAATTGTTCGTGATTATGTTTGAACAAATTATTTAAATTAAATTTGCAAAAAAAAATGTAAATAATATTTGAAAAATTAAAGAGTATGCAATTTTTCATCAATATATTCTTATGGCGTTATCACGTAAAAATATCGTCCGTAAAACCGACTTTACAGACAACCCCCTTTTTTGAAAGAGATTCCAAGGATCGTCAATAATTGACATACGAGTGTTTGCAGGCTTTCGCGGCCTTTGGCTTGTGGGTGTCCTTGGCGAATAATTCACCCCGACGTTTCGGTTCGACATTGCAGTCGCCATCATCAGGGAGAAGTTTACCAACTGAGGTTATTGCCGAAACGTCGGATGAATCGTTCGCCAAGGGACGCGGCTTGCAACCCAGAAGCCTGAAACTACTTTATCGACATGCGAGATTTTACATCTGCAATTACAATTGAGTCGTGACATATATTTTTATTTTGTTCTGTAACTCCGCGTGTTCTGTGTTCGCTCGGGAGGATTGTGCAGTGCAGGCGGCACTGAAGCTGGCAGAGATGCTGTTTGCAGTTGTGCGTCGCCCCAGGTACACTTAGAGTCCCTTGTCCCCTCGGCAGGTCCAGCCTGAGAAGCCTAAGATGTGCATCAAGTTCTGTCCCTGCCCGAACACGCCCGAATATTCACCTTCGGCCGACCTCGAGATTTGTTCTATTTTTGCGCAGGAAGAATGAATTCAAATATTAAAAGTGGTCGGTTAGGTTAGCTACAACACTATGGACGGTTAGTTAGGTTAGTACAGCTACATTAAAATAAACAGAGAAAAAAAAATATATATATATAAACCGAGGTTGGCCGAAGGTGAATATTCTGTCTCCTGTAAATTCCTACACGTAATGCATGCCAATTTGCATCCCGCATGAATGTGCCCAGGGTTTTCCCTGTGTCTATGCAGGTTTTACCTGGGCCCAACCTATCTCTAGTTATAGTCTAGATTTAAGAGTGAGGGGAGTTAGTCATGGCGCCAATCGCTGCCATGGCTGGCCAATCCCCTCCTAGCACATGATGCATGCGACCCTCTCCCTGCATGGCTAATCCCAGCATGACTAGGCGTATAGGCTTCGGCCTGAGACGCACCTAGGTCCCTCCCTAACCCGGACCCCTCCAAAATACACTTAGTTTTAGTTAGGTTAGGAAAAAAAATGTACATCTTAGGCTTCCCGTCTAGCCTCTTGCTCGTACGTAAACAACTCCCCGGGAAAATTCCGTTCCAGTCCCCCGAAATAAGAAGAAATTAAGACAAAAGTCCAAAACCAGCTTTGAAACTGAATGAAATAAATCAAGACCCCAAGCGGAACAGGCTCGCGTCTCGGAAAAAATAATTCAACTCCCAGGAAGGGATGGGAAACCAACGCAGTAGAGTAACTTAACCACCGTCGCTTCGCCTTCGGGGTCATTTTGATCTGCACGCCTCTACGGAGCTGCTGGTCATCAGTAAACGCGAAGTGATCTAGAAATCACGACTGGAGATTGTGGGCTGCCTAGCGGTCCCGGGTATCCGCCCCCCCCCCCTTCCTCTCCAACAGGGGTCGCAGTGTTAGCCGGACATCGTCAGGGGCGTACGTGTGTCGGCGAGGCGGAATGATGGTGCTTCTAGCGCGGTGTCTCCTCTGGCCTGGCGCGCAGTCTTCTCCCAGTGCATATGAGCGGTGACCGTAACATTACACGGCGGAGAAATGAAGATAAAGGTGTAATGCAAGTCCCTTGAGTGCTTTCAAGAATCTGTACCCGGTTGTTTTACGCCTAAAAATTACTCTGAAAACATGCGTTTTAAAGACCGTTTAATAAATTAATCCGAAATCAAAAGTACTTTTCGGTCCTCAGCGAACTCTTAGATGCGTTACGTGAGCAGACCCCACTCGGATGTGTTGAGTAGTTTTGAAATCGCTGTTGTTTTTCCCGAAGCTCTGCGCACCGCGTGTGTGCCCGGATGGGCGGGGGGCTCAAGGCCCTGGTCCACGGGCTTATATGTATATATACATGTAATGTCGTTCGCGAGCACTAACACCTTTGAATATATATACTGTATAGAAGTCGCGAGTGGATAGGATTTACTCTACGTTTTTCAGAAGCGTATGATGAGCAGCTTGGGAACTTCACCGCTGCAGGGCGCTGCCGTAACGCCCTGTATCGTCTTAGTTGTTATTTACACGTTAGAGCGCAGCGCTGTCTACCGCTGTCATTTCCCCGCACCCCTCATCCATCATTCACTGCAGCTCAAGGTCGTTCAACAGGAGGGGGAAGGGGTGTTTGAAGAGTTCGACACTTGTCCGCTAGGGACCACCACAAGTCGATGCCCTAGAGATGGTGGCGATTGCGGCGGTGAATTAACCAACTACCTCCAAACCGTATTAGAAATTTTAACCTGGGCTGACGACTTCTATACAGTATATATTGTTACGATTTACCTGCGGGTTCGTAAAGGATAGCCCAATTAATAGATTTTATTTCACACACACAGTTTTATTTATTACCACTACTTGTCACTTACAAATAATCTTCTAAATTAGCAAATAATTAATTACACTTAAAGAAATGTCAATTCCCCAGTCACTCGTTTCACACACCTCGCTGGGCCGCACTTCCGGCGCAACTCTGACCGCAGCACCCCTCGTGGGTCTCCGCCGCGGGACTCCGTCGCCGCACTCCGCCGCCGCCGTCACACCCTTCGCCGAGATCCCACACTACGACTCGCTCGCAACTTCACTCGGGACTCCGCCGCGCCCGCGACTCTATCGCCCGGAAACTCCACCGCGGGAAAACTCCCGACTCCACTGAACTCTCTCACTCCCTGCCCTGGAACCTTCGTCCAAGGACTTCGCCACTCTATCGCCCGGAAACTCCGCTGCGGGAGAACTCCCCACTCAGTCTCTGACTGACTCGAAGGTCGGCCCAACCTCCTTATATAGCCCTTGGGTTCCCGTCCAGAACAATCGGGCATGTCTCCGAGATATCGCGCGACCTTCGCCGTCGAAATGCCCAGAAACGCGTCGTGAGTCCTCGAAGGACGCGGCGGCTGCTCAAAGAACGCCGATAAACGCAACAAGCATCGGGTTCCCACAAAACGCGCCGATAAACATGTCTGAGTCCTTTTATTCCGCAGTGCGGCCTCTTTTAAGTAACTCGATCTGAGGCAGGTGCGCGCTGCGACGGTCAGGATGTCGCGCGATAGTATGACACGAGATACCAGGGAGAGGATGCGGGTGGAAGGGGGCGCAGACAGGCCGAACGAGCGCGGCGATGCCAAGCACTGCAGCCAAGCGCGATCGTAACAATATATTCAAAGCTAACACGTATGTTCAGGAGCGGAGTGACGTGACGTGACGTGAGGTGACGGAGCAGGGCCCGTGACTTGGTGCACGGGCTGTACGCAGGTGTTTTCCCCGGCTCTGCGTCGCGAGACTGCACTCGTCTCCTTTTATTGCGGCGCGCGCTGTTTGTGGCAGTGGGTTGCCTCCCCCCATCTGCCCTTCTTCCTTCATCGCTTCTCGCGTGCTCTCTCCCCCCTTGACAGGGCTGGGGAAAAAACAACCAAAACATGTGTTTGTTTTAAACAGCTTTTAGGTAGATTTCAAAGAAATGCCACCTATTGCAGCCGTTACCATGGTGTGACTTTCCGAAAATATTTATATAGTTTTTAGTTTCGTGGTCCATTATCCCCGAAACCATTGTCAGCTCAAAAGTGTGTGTATGTTTATATATACACACACAATTTTTTGATACAATAATAGTAGTATGTAAATGGGCATACTAGATCAGGGTTCAGGGTGTGGTGCCGGTGCCGGCGTCCGCCATCTTGGATTTGTGACGTCACGGCGGCAAAAATTCCTCAAAATTCCTCAAAAATGACTCAAAATTTCCCGTTTTAAGAAAAAAATTCCCGTTTTCGAGGGAAAATTTCCCGTTTTATTCCTTAAAAATCCCAACGGCTAGAAATGTCCTGATAGAGGCTTAAGCATCCTTAACTCAAGCCTCAGTTAAGCCTCTATCAGGATGTGACCTTGACCTTTGACCTTGACCCCGACGGCCATCTTGGATCCGCCATCTTGGATGACGTCATTTCGTTTTCTAGAAAATTCCGGCATTGTGTTATCCGACATTTTGAATTATAACGTCACCGTTGCAATTTTCGTTACGGCCGCCATCTTTAAATTTATTATCCGATTTTAATGAAAAAAATTAAAAAAATATAAAAAAATTTTAATAATATAAAATTTAATAAAATATTTATAAAAAACAAACATTAACGACACGGAGCTCGGAGTCCTCGGTTCGAACCCGACAGAGGCAAAAAAATTAAAAAATGACGACCGATCCTACCCCCGCGGTGGACGTAGGCATACTGACTCCCTCCACTTTTTTTTCAAAGCATATATATATATCGTCAGGTAGTATGACGTCATGTCCGCCATCTTGTCCTCGTCTGCTGGAAGCCATCATCAGTGTATCGTCGGCGAGAGTGCGCTGACACCATGTTAGTTTAATTCTTATCCGCTAGAGTGCAGTAATCATTTATTATTGCTGTGACACCCGACATCTTGTCATTTGGCCGCCATCTTGAAAATCCATAATTATTTAGCTAGAAATTCGGGAAAAATTCCAAAATTCATTAAATAAATTTGTAATCTATATACTGATCGATTAGGTCGACTAAGGTCCTTGGTACGATCTAGGACGATGCAAAAAAATTAAATATAACATCAATTTAACATAATAGTAACAGGTTCGAGGAATTAAACACCACAAGTTCTTTTACAAACATAATATTTATTACATAATTTCTATTCTACTACATGATCATTTGCGAAAGCCAGCAATCTTATAATCATTTAGTTCCGCAGCGGTGTGAAATGACTAATTCTTAGCTCCAATCGGTTTATACTAGACAGAGTCCAGCCAGAACCTTTACAGACATAGTCCACCTCTTCTTGACAGAGTTTCTGGATACCGTTTTTAACAGTTTGCTTCACATCGTTAGAACTGTAAATTACTGCAGCCGATGTCTTGAATGCACACTTCTTCACTTTGTCATCGAACGGATATGGCTTTCCATATATACAGTCCAACCACAAGTTATATTTCAAAGGTCCGTTTGTTGCTACATCATCAGTAAGCTGATTGATTATGTCCTCTCTGATATCATCAAGAAAATTACAAATGTCCTTCGACTCACCTAACGTATTTAAATAATAGTAGTCTTTCAATGTTCCACGAAATGCAGACTGCACCAAGTAGAAGCCATTATCGTTCACTTGTAATGCTCCGAACACAGTCTTAGGTTTAGTTCCATGTTCAGACGTCATACCAATCGGTTGCTGCACATCGGTTTTTTTTTGGTTGTACGCTTTCATGTCTCCAATCTAAAGCGAGGAGTCGAAATTTCTGCAGGTAGTTCAGCAGTAGGAGCACAGACTCCACCTTTACATTTTTTCGCATGATGTCGCAAACTGTCAATTCGAGTAAACCATTTAAGGCACTCATCACATCGAAACTTCATGCGAGAAGGATTCTTCGTGCATTTGCTCCGCTCATGTCTTCGTGCATCATGGGAAAATGCGAACGACGTATCACAGTAGCTGCAAGGATACCGTGGTGATGAAGACGATCCTTTCAGACCCGATCCAGATACTGACGTTGCCGCAGTTGCACCATCTCCAGGCATACTCTTATGAACATCAATGCATCGTTGTTGCGCCGAAACCTTTACTTTCTGCCGAACAGCAGGACCTTTGCATGCCTTCATGTGCGTTTTCATATTATCTTTTCTGGCAAACTGCTTATGACATTTCTCACAAACAAACATTTTACGATATAGGTTCTTGGCACATTCGCTCCTCTCGTGTCGCCGAGCATTGCTGTTGTTTGAGAAAATCTTGTCGCAGTAACAGCACCGATGTTCGCTAGTTGTCAAATCAGCATCCATTGAAGTCTCCATTTATGGCGAACCAGCGTTCGCCGAGTTTCCCTGTGCAGACAGCACTAGCAGCATTAAAGTCTCTTCTGCTGGCGGTACCACGTCTGTTGAAGTCTCCTCCAGTGTTGACATCGACGTTGCCAACGGGATCTGCTCCACCATCGTCGACGCTGACGTCATGGTTCCCGCAGTCGATGGTACAACCTCCATCGAGTTCGTCGTTAAAGTCGGTAAAGATGCCATCGAGTTCGCAAGAACAGGTAATTACGTGATTAATGCACCAGAAGAAACAAACTAGGTGATCCTTACACCGACGACGTCAGGAACAAACTAAACATCCTGTTGTCTAGAGCTCGCTTATATATACATGCACCGTATGGAACAATACGCTAGTCAAATCAAGAACCATTTACAATAATACTAGAGTCAAAACAACATTAAAAATAGAAGGACCATCAACGAAAAGGCAGCACATTTGGAAGCACCGACAACGAAAAGGCAGCACATTTGGAAGCACCGACAACGAAAAGGCAGCACATTTGGAAGCACCGACAACGAAAAGGCAGCACATTTGGAAGCACCGTCATCGAAAAGGCAGCACATTTGCTAGCACCGACTACGAAAAGGCAGCACATTTGGAAGCACCGTCATCGAAAAGGCAGCACATTTGGAAGCACCGTCATCGAAAAGGCAGCACATTTGGAAGCACCGACAACGTAAAGGCAGCACATTTGGAAGCACCGACAACGTAAAGGCAGCACATTTGGAAGCACCGACTACGAAAAGGCAGCACATTTGGAAGCACCGTCATCGAAAAGGCAGCACATTTGGAAGCATTGTCAACGTAAAGGCAGCACATTTGGAAGCACCCACAACGTAAAGGCAGCACATTTGGAAGCACCGACAACGAAAAGGCAGCACATTTGGAAGCACCGACAACGAAAAGGCAGCACATTTGGAAGCACCGACAACGAAAAGGCAGCACATTTGGAAGCACCGACAACGAAAAGGCAGCACATTTGGAAGCACCGACAACGAAAAGGCAGCACATTTGGAAGCACCGACAACGAAAAGGCAGCACATTTGGAAGCACCGACTACGAAAAGGCAGCACATTTGGAAGCACCGACTATGAAAAGGCAGCACATTTGGAAGCACCGACAACGAAAAGGCAGCACATTTGGAAGCACCGACAACGTAAAGGCAGCACATTTGAAAGCACCGACAACGAAAAGGCAGCACATTTGGAAGCACCGACAACGAAAAGGCAGCACATTTGGAAGCACCGACAGCGAAAAGGCAGCACATTTGGAAGCACCGACAACGAAAAGGCAGCACATTTGGAAGCACCGCCAACGAAAAGGCAGCACCTTTTGGATGCATCATCGAATAAGGAAGCACATTTGGAAGCTCCATCAACTTAAAAAGGCAAAAAGGAAGCACAAGTTACGAGATCTAAGTCTTAGTAAGAAATCATAATACAAGAAATAAAAACATTACATTCTTATAATTTAAATTATTTATTTTATTGCTTTACATTATACAAATGCAAGTAAAACAAGTCAATATTGTATGTAGCCAGCATTCCTCAGTTCCTTGAGTATGAAGGATATTTCTTTGATGCACGAATAGTTTCCTGCACAAAGCGAACCATGTAGAAGTCTTAGCCGGTCAACCAATATGTTTGGATCTTTCCATGATGTGTAATCATTCTCTTCTACCACCATCTTCCTTGCACCTTTATAATAAATATTATGATCTCTGGTGTCTTCCGTTTTACCACCAACCTCAGGGTAACTTTCATGTTTGAGACGGTGATCATCACAAGCTTGATCAGATTTATCTAATATATCACGTCGTTTCCACCGTTTCGGTCTCAGGACACCGCCACATTCTTCGATCTTGGCAGCTTTAGGTGCTTCATCATAGTCTATGTCTTTGTCAACAGCCTCAGAGTCACTGTATCAATCACCGTAGAAGGAATCGTTTTCACCCAATTTACCGTAATAATTCGATGTTGATGATTTTGAAGTGTCTTCATCGTCTTCATGCTTCCTTTTTAGGAGTCCATCATTTTTACAAAGTAGGAAAGATCTACTTGAATTCGGCTGGAATATATTCTCACTTTTCACGTTAAGGATTCTTCCATTGTCTTCATTCTTCCGTAAATCATCAACCTTCTTCAATTTAAGTTCTTTGTCGAGATCGGAAGAGCCAAGAAAATTATTGTCGTAATGCAGATCACTCTTCCTTAGGCTAGTAGATTCATCGTTGTCCTCTAGCTTGTACGCAGGCTTGGCGCTACAAGTTCTGCCATGTCTTTTTAGGCTCTCTCTCCGCGTAAACGACTTGCTACATCGAACACAACTTATCATATTGCGCAGTGGATTTTTAACACAGTCATTCTTCTCGTGTTGTCTTTTATTCTTTCTCAAGATAAACTCTTTACTGCAAAACTTACACCTATGTTCTTTCGATACAGCGTCAGATCCCAAATCGGAATTCATATTAGTTACTGAGACTAATGCCAGATACCAATTGAGTGTTTTAAATTAGATTCAATACTTAAATAGAATTTTTTTCATATTTCATCAGCGAGAATTAATATATCTCATGCAAAAGTACTTTATGCATGTAGTTCTGCTTTTCAACAACAGATGTCGCCACATGTTGCTTGCAGGTAAATAATATTTAGTTATTTTATGTGGGATGCGGGATGCTCACTATCGATCGCAAAAGAAGGATGGCTTCGATAGACTCCAAGGAAAAGGAAGTTCGTCTTGCATGTTGGTGCTCCACAGATGTCTCATGGCGTAATAATAATTTGACTGAGTAATGATATTTGGTAATTCCACCTGATAAAAATATTGCATGTTTTGATTTAGTAGCAGAAATTATCGAATTAAATGTAACTCCAAATAAAATGACATGTCTCATTAGAACAAAAATAAAAATCCATGCAGAGAGCGGTTTCTCAGAATAGTCAGAAACACTTGAAGAAACCACAGGAATGATTGCAAGAACACGGGAAAAACCATCAAAATATTGTCAAGAATAATCAGGAGCACACTGAGGAAACCACCATAATATTAACAATAATAATCGGAAGCGCACGGAGAAAACCATCATAATATTGACCAGATTAATCGGAAGCACACAGAGAAAACCACCACATGTTTTCTTTGATATCATAAAATTACAAGAAAAAATATTTAAAAATAAAAATAAATTAATAAAAAATTTACAAAAATTAAAAAATGCATAAATTTCTGGCTTGTACAAGAACTCTATCTTTGCTCAACAATGATAAGTTTACAAGCTAGCAGAAAAATGTTTATGCATTTTTTAATTTTTGTAAATTTTTTATTAATTTATTTTTATTTTTAAATATTTTTTCTTGTAATTTTATGATATCAAATAAAACATGTGGTGGTTTTCTCTGTGTGCTTCCGATTAATCTGGTCAATATTATGATGGTTTTCTCCGTGCGCTTCCGATTATTATTGTTAATATTATGGTGGTTTCCTCAGTGTGCTCCTGATTATTCTTGACAATATTTTGATGGTTTTTCCCGTGTTCTTGTAATCATTCCTGTGGTTTCTTCAAGTGTTTCTGACTATTCTGAGAAACCGCTCTCTGCATGGATTTTTATTTTTGTTCTAATGAGACATGTCATTTTATTTGGAGTTACATTTAATTCGATAATTTCTGCTACTAAATCAAAACTTGCAATATTTTTATCAGGTGGAATTACCAAATATCATTACTCAGTCAAATTAATATTACGCCATGAGACATCTGTGGAGCACCAACATGCAAGACGAACTTCCTTTTCCTTGGAGTCTAGCGAAGCCATCCTTCTTTTACGATCGTTAGTGAGCATCCCGCATCCCGCATAAAAGAACTAAATATTATTTACCTGCAAGCAACATGTGGCGACATCTGTTGTTGAAAAGCAGAACTACATGCATAAAGTACTTTTGCATGAGATATATTAATTCTCGCTGATGAAATATGAAAAAAATTCTATTTAAGTATTGAATCTAATTTAAAACACTCAATTGGTATCTGGCATTAGTCTCAGTAACTAATATGAATTCCGATTTGGGATCTGACGCTGTATCGAAAGAACATAGGTGTAAGTTTTGCAGTAAAGAGTTTATCTTGAGAAAGAATAAAAGACAACACGAGAAGAATGACTGTGTTAAAAATCCACTGCGCAATATGATAAGTTGTGTTCGATGTAGCAAGTCGTTTACGCGGAGAGAGAGCCTAAAAAGACATGGCAGAACTTGTAGCGCCAAGCCTGCGTACAAGCTAGAGGACAACGATGAATCTACTAGCCTAAGGAAGAGTGATCTGCATTACGACAATAATTTTCTTGGCTCTTCCGATCTCGACAAAGAACTTAAATTGAAGAAGGTTGATGATTTACGGAAGAATGAAGACAATGGAAGAATCCTTAACGTGAAAAGTGTGAATATATTCCAGCCGAATTCAAGTAGATCTTTCCTACTTTGTAAAAATGATGGACTCCTAAAAAGGAAGCATGAAGACGATGAAGACACTTCAAAATCATCAACATCGAATTATTACGGTAAATTGGGTGAAAACGATTCCTTCTACGGTGATTGTTACAGTGACTCTGAGGCTGTTGACAAAGACATAGACTATGATGAAGCACCTAAAGCTGCCAAGATCGAAGAATGTGGCGGTGTCCTGAGACCGAAACGGTGGAAACGACGTGATATATTAAATAAATCTGATCAAGCTTGTGATGATCACCGTCTCAAACATGAAAGTTACCCTGAGGTTGGTGGTAAAACGGAAGACACCAGAGATCATAATATTTATTATAAAGGTGCAAGGAAGATGGTGGTAGAAGAGAATGATTACACATCATGGAAAGATCCAAACATATTGGTTGACCGGCTAAGACTTCTACATGGTTCGCTTTGTGCAGGAAACTATTCGTGCATCAAAGAAATATCCTTCATACTCAAGGAACTGAGGAATGCTGGCTACATACAATATTGACTTGTTTTACTTGCATTTGTATAATGTAAAGCAATAAAATAAATAATTTAAATTATAAGAATGTAATGTTTTTATTTCTTGTATTATGATTTCTTACTAAGACTTAGATCTCGTAACTTGTGCTTCCTTTTTGCCTTTTTAAGTTGATGGAGCTTCCAAATGTGCTTCCTTATTCGATGATGCATCCAAAAGGTGCTGCCTTTTCGTTGGCGGTGCTTCCAAATGTGCTGCCTTTTCGTTGTCGGTGCTTCCAAATGTGCTGCCTTTTCGCTGTCGGTGCTTCCAAATGTGCTGCCTTTTCGTTGTCGGTGCTTCCATATGTGCTGCCTTTTCGTTGTCGGTGCTTCCAAATGTGCTGCCTTTACGTTGTCGGTGCTTCCAAATGTGCTGCCTTTTCGTTGTCGGTGCTTCCAAATGTGCTGCCTTTTCGTTGTCGGTGCTTCCAAATGTGCTGCCTTTTCGTAGTCGGTGCTTCCAAATGTGCTGCCTTTTCGTTGTCGGTGCTTCCAAATGTGCTGCCTTTTCGTTGTCGGTGCTTCCAAATGTGCTGCCTTTTCGTTGTCGGTGCTTCCAAATGTGCTGCCTTTTCGTTGTCGGTGCTTCCAAATGTGCTGCCTTTTCGTAGTCGGTGCTTCCAAATGTGCTGCCTTTTCGTTGTCGGTGCTTCCAAATGTGCTGCCTTTTCGTTGTCGGTGCTTCCAAATGTGCTGCCTTTTCGTTGTCGGTGCTTCCAAATGTGCTGCCTTTTCGTTGTCGGTGCTTCCAAATGTGCTGCCTTTTCGTTGTCGGTGCTTCCAAATGTGCTGCCTTTTCGTTGTCGGTGCTTCCAAATGTGCTGCCTTTACGTTGACAATGCTTCCAAATGTGCTGCCTTTTCGATGACGGTGCTTCCAAATGTTTTGCCTTTTCGTAGTCGGTGCTTCCAAATGTGCTGCCTTTACGTTGTCGGTGCTTCCAAATGTGCTGCCTTTACGTTGTCGGTGCTTCCAAATGTGCTGCCTTTACGTTGTCGGTGCTTCCAAATGTGCTGCCTTTTCGATGACGGTGCTTCCAAATGTGCTGCCTTTTCGTAGTCGGTGCTAGCAAATGTGCTGCCTTTTCGATGACGGTGCTTCCAAATGTGCTGCCTTTTCGTTGTCGGTGCTTCCAAATGTGCTGCCTTTTCGTTGTTGGTGCTTCCAAATGTGCTGCCTTTTCGTTGTCGGTGCTTCCAAATGTGCTGCCTTTTCGTTGATGGTCCTTCTATTTTTAATGTTGTTTTGACTCTAGTATTATTGTAAATGGTTCTTGATTTGACTAGCGTATTGTTCCATACGGTGCATGTATATATAAGCGAGCTCTAGACAACAGGATGTTTAGTTTGTTACTGACGTCGTCGGTGTAAGGATCACCTAGTTTGTTTCTTCTGGTGCATTAATCACGTAATTACCTGTTCTTGCGAACTCGATGGCATCTTTACCGACTTTAACGACGAACTCGATGGAGGTTGTACCATCGACTGCGGGAACCATGACGTCAGCGTCGACGATGGTGGAGCAGATCCCGTTGGCAACGTCGATGTCAACACTGGAGGAGACTTCAACAGACGTGGTACCGCCAGCAGAAGAG
Source organism: Bacillus rossius redtenbacheri (assembly GCF_032445375.1). Classification (NCBI taxonomy): domain Eukaryota; kingdom Metazoa; phylum Arthropoda; class Insecta; order Phasmatodea; family Bacillidae; genus Bacillus; species Bacillus rossius. The sequence goes on along the minus strand of NC_086344.1, from coordinate 13,817,042 downwards.
ACTTTAATGCTGCTAGTGCTGTCTGCACAGGGAAACTCGGCGAACGCTGGTTCGCCATAAATGGAGACTTCAATGGATGCTGATTTGACAACTAGCGAACATCGGTGCTGTTACTGCGACAAGATTTTCTCAAACAACAGCAATGCTCGGCGACACGAGAGGAGCGAATGTGCCAAGAACCTATATCGTAAAATGTTTGTTTGTGAGAAATGTCATAAGCAGTTTGCCAGAAAAGATAATATGAAAACGCACATGAAGGCATGCAAAGGTCCTGCTGTTCGGCAGAAAGTAAAGGTTTCGGCGCAACAACGATGCATTGATGTTCATAAGAGTATGCCTGGAGATGGTGCAACTGCGGCAACGTCAGTATCTGGATCGGGTCTGAAAGGATCGTCTTCATCACCACGGTATCCTTGCAGCTACTGTGATACGTCGTCCGCATTTTCCCATGATGCACGAAGACATGAGCGGAGCAAATGCACGAAGAATCCTTCTCGCATGAAGTTTCGATGTGATGAGTGCCTTAAATGGTTTACTCGAATTGACAGTTTGCGACATCATGCGAAAAAATGTAAAGGTGGAGTCTGTGCTCCTACTGCTGAACTACCTGCAGAAATTTCGACTCCTCGCTTTAGATTGGAGACATGAAAGCGTACAACCAAAAAAAACCGATGTGCAGCAACCGATTGGTATGACGTCTGAACATGGAACTAAACCTAAGACTGTGTTCGGAGCATTACAAGTGAACGATAATGGCTTCTACTTGGTGCAGTCTGCATTTCGTGGAACATTGAAAGACTACTATTATTTAAATACGTTAGGTGAGTCGAAGGACATTTGTAATTTTCTTGATGATATCAGAGAGGACATAATCAATCAGCTTACTGATGATGTAGCAACAAACGGACCTTTGAAATATAACTTGTGGTTGGACTGTATATATGGAAAGCCATATCCGTTCGATGACAAAGTGAAGAAGTGTGCATTCAAGACATCGGCTGCAGTAATTTACAGTTCTAACGATGTGAAGCAAACTGTTAAAAACGGTATCCAGAAACTCTGTCAAGAAGAGGTGGACTATGTCTGTAAAGGTTCTGGCTGGACTCTGTCTAGTATAAACCGATTGGAGCTAAGAATTAGTCATTTCACACCGCTGCGGAACTAAATGATTATAAGATTGCTGGCTTTCGCAAATGATCATGTAGTAGAATAGAAATTATGTAATAAATATTATGTTTGTAAAAGAACTTGTGGTGTTTAATTCCTCGAACCTGTTACTATTATGTTAAATTGATGTTATATTTAATTTTTTTGCATCGTCCTAGATCGTACCAAGGACCTTAGTCGACCTAATCGATCAGTATATAGATTACAAATTTATTTAATGAATTTTGGAATTTTTCCCGAATTTCTAGCTAAATAATTATGGATTTTCAAGATGGCGGCCAAATGACAAGATGTCGGGTGTCACAGCAATAATAAATGATTACTGCACTCTAGCGGATAAGAATTAAACTAACATGGTGTCAGCGCACTCTCGCCGACGATACACTGATGATGGCTTCCAGCAGACGAGGACAAGATGGCGGACATGACGTCATACTACCTGACGATATATATATATGCTTTGAAAAAAAAGTGGAGGGAGTCAGTATGCCTACGTCCACCGCGGGGGTAGGATCGGTCGTCATTTTTTAATTTTTTTGCCTCTGTCGGGTTCGAACCGAGGACTCCGAGCTCCGTGTCGTTAATGTTTGTTTTTTATAAATATTTTATTAAATTTTATATTATTAAAATTTTTTTATATTTTTTTAATTTTTTTCATTAAAATCGGATAATAAATTTAAAGATGGCGGCCGTAACGAAAATTGCAACGGTGACGTTATAATTCAAAATGTCGGATAACACAATGCCGGAATTTTCTAGAAAACGAAATGACGTCATCCAATATGGCGGATCCAAGATGGCCGTCGGGGTCAAGGTCAAAGGTCAAGGTCACATCCTGATAGAGGCTTAACTGAGGCTTGAGTTAAGGATGCTTAAGCCTCTATCAGGACATTTCTAGCCGTTGGGATTTTTAAGGAATAAAACGGGAAATTTTCCCTCGAAACGGGAATTTTTCCCTCGAAAACGGGAAATTTTTTCTTAAAACGGGAAATTTTGAGTCATTTTTGAGGAATTTTGAGGAATTTTTGCCGCCGTGACGTCACAAATCCAAGATGGCGGACGCCGGCACCGGCACCACACCCTGAACCCTGATCTAGTATGCCCATTTACATACTACTAATAATTGTTCCAATTTTTCACAAATCATTTCCAAACTAATACATATAATCTAGTAGTCGAAAATCTCGGTCGAGTTCGTTCGTTAAATGGGCAATATCCGACCAAGAAATGACAACGTGACAACGCCTAATAAATCTATGAACGCCGGCTGCACGAAAAAAGTGTCCCGTTACGCACATTGTCCCGTTACGCTCATTGTACGCTTGCGTCGCATCCATCTCTCTTCCACTCGACTGGAACAACCATCGATTTGACTTTTTCGAGGCACATTAAACTTGAAACACTCCCATTCGTTTCCTACTTTTCCTACCAACGTCCTATCCTTAACAGAATAACACAGATTGGAAGAAGTTAAATAGCAAACATGTATAACAGTTATAGTCCAAATAATATTTTCGTTAAAGTAATAAACATATTTGAATTAATGAGTGCAAATAAAAGTAAATTTATCAATTAAATTGTAGATTTCATTTCACTCCTTTGTATCCATACAAAATAGGTGATAATTCAATAAAAATGATTCAATTTTATTCATAAAAGTATGCAATCATTTCATCAATGTTTTGTTATGACGTTGTCACGTTAAACTATCGTCCGTAAACCGACTTTACAGACAACCAATTTTTTTTTTTATTTTTTTTTTTAGTTCCAGCAGCTCACACACTATATTTATTTTCGTTAAAATATAAGTATAGGGCCTATATAGTCGGCCAGCAAACGACTTTATCGACGTCTTAAGTTTGCGCAGTTCACTAACAAAAAAAAATCTGTGTAAAACTATTTTTGTGTTCCTTGAAAACCTGGAAATATGCACGAATATAAAAAAAATCGCAGTTTGGTTGCCACCCTGTCTCTGCATCGACGGGGAGAAACGTGTGCCGCAGTTTCGGGCCGGCGTGTAGTTGGAAGTTGTTGCATTAAACATCTGCCTTGAATTAATGTGTATTCTGCCACTCCGTCTCCAGTGGCTGTGCTCGTCTTATAGCCTGTCCCACGCTCAGGGTGCAGTCCACTTTGTCTGTGGCTTGTTGACCTTAAATTTGTTTTCATACCATCGAGAATTGTTCTAAGCTTTAGTAATTTTTGACGTGACTTGATATGTGTCTATGGCTGGTTTTAACGAGATTACCAAACAATTGTCTTAAAGGAGAAATTATTCAAATCAATTATATAAAAAAAAACGTAATTAAAAATGGAAGGGTTTATTTTCTCAAGCAAAATCATTACTTGGATTTCTAAGTGTAGACGTTGGAGTTCTGTCTACTGTTCCCTGAAATTTTAACGTGACAATCACTTTTATTTTTAAGAATCAATCGTTAAGAATGATTGCTCATAAAAATGATATAAGGGTAATAAGCACTGCTACCAGAGGGTGACAAGAAGCCGGGTGAAGATGATAGCGTGTTACCACTATCTTGGTCCTTGTACCCGCCAGCGCATGGCGTCACGGATGTTGGTTTCTTCTCAGGAATTCCGTTTTCCTCTAAGTTCGTCATACCTGCTGCGCGGAGTTGTGTGCTTTTTTACCTTAGCTACCCCGACGCAATTACTGGGGCCGCCATTTTAATTGCGATTGCAAGAAGCCAACACTTCACGGACTCCCGTGCGGACGAAACAATGTAGTTCAGCTCCTGCAAGTTTTTCTTTTTCACCCCGACTGTTTTTCAATGCAGATGACTCGCTTGCTGCCTTCCTGGGTAATTAATGGCTGGGCAGATTTTTAACGCCCGAGCAATAATTCCTGTATCACAAGGCACCGGTTGAGTTCGCCGAGACAAATTTTTTTTTTCAAGTTTTACAGATTTGTCGGGCAAATGAAGACGTTCGGCGTTGGGCTCCAGAATGTTCTGACTGCGCGGCTAAGTTGACATCACTGACTAGAGAGTCACTTCATAACCCGACCCCCTCCCTGGTGTCTGGGTTTGGTTTTGGTTTTCATATTTGCCTTTTATTCAATGAGTATAATGATTACAGAGGCCTGAAGGCCATATATATATATATATATATATGCAATAGGAAAAATAACACGCACAAACCTTACGAAGAAAACAAACAGCAATTCCAGAAGAAATTGTCCTTTCAAACAGAGGTGAAAATCTATAAGCATAAAAGGACGAAATGATACATGGTAAAAACACACTGTTAACTGACATAAAATACATGGAGAAAAGTAGAATAAAAGGCTGGAGAAGGCCTTAACTTCTTGCTGCAGCCAATGGGAGAGCAGTCTGTCTCACCACAAGCCAGTATACATAGCGGCCATGAGATACAGTCTTATTTAAGCCTCAGCTAAACAGCACTGAAGCATTGGCGGCGTTCTGTGAGTTGAAAACCCTTATTTGAGTGTTCGTCAACTTGAAGTATTGTGCATTCCCCAAGTGGTCGCAAAGGAAGTCGATGATAGCGATACTCGTGTTTATTATTTCATGACATTTTCTACTTCACTAGTAATCATAATCTACTGTGGGTTTATTTTTACTATAAATTTGTGTAGTTAAAAACAAAAGGTATTGTCATGTTAGTAGGTACTGTAAAAGTTCTTTAATCCTCACGTGTGGGCCAAGGGCTGTATATTTACGGAAATATTGAAGAAGAAAATCACTACTGCGCTAAACACGTGCCAAAAAACAAATGGCTTAGTTCCGGATTGCAGAATATGCCGCGCCTAAGAGTAGCGGATTAAAGAGCGCCGAGTCAGGCTACGAATCCCCGGGCTTGTAGTATTGTTCGAAAGCAGATGTGCGCGGTATTTCGAACGTGAAGAGTGGGAAGATGTCACAGAGTGGTGGTGTAAGGCTGGGTTCACAATTGAAAAAATAACAGTAACAGTAACAGTAGGTCGTGTGCATAGGATATGGACGCCATGTTTCCTAACCTAGCGATTCACAATAGCGGAAAGTTGGTCGTGTGCATGGGAGCGAGGTCGTGCGCATAGGAGTGAAATGAATATATTTTATTTCGGTCGCGTACGCATGGCACAACAGCCAATGGGATAAGAGCAGGGTGCTTTTTTTTGGCGGGACTAGAAATATGTTTATATTTATTAACCATATTGTGGTAAGAAAATGTCAAGATAATAATAGTATTATCGTTATTTTGAAAGTTAATATGTTTATTTACTAACACTGCTAACAGATGTCGCATCGTTCGCGAAATTTAATTGGCTGAAATTAACAGTAATAGTTTAATTGTGAACCGATTACGCAGTTCGCACAGGTCGTGTGCATGGCTTGCTATGCACTCGCTTAATTTTTTTAATTGTGAACCCAGCTTTAGTGCTGTATATGGTGTAAGGGAGGGAGGTACGCGAGCGAGCGAGCGAGCGATAGCCCGCCGTGTCCGGGCGCGCACGGGGTTGCAGCTGCGGCGTGCAGCGCTGCTGCTGGCTCGCGCGGCGTTGCCAGCTCTCTGTCTCTCTCCTCCGCCTCGCGCGGCGTTGCCAGCTCTCTCTCTCCTCCGCCCGCCCGCCCGTCCGTCTGCCCGCCGGCCGGCCGTGTATTGATCTGCACCGCGCTCTAACCGCCTCCCGACTGCACCGTCTTCACGTGCTCCCGTGTTTCCATCAGCTTTCTCTTCTGTGTTTGTTTCGTCCTTTCGTTTTGTCTCGTTTCAACTGTTGAGCTGAATTTTTTGGGTTCAATATTTTTGTGCGGTCATCATTTGTGGGCCTTTTTTTTTTTTCGTTCTCTTAGTCCATTTTTCTTTGTTTGTCAATGTTCGTTGACCATATTCCTGTTATGGAATATTATGTGGTGTTTATATCCTGTTGTCAACACGGGGGCGTAGCCAAGGGGGGGGGGGGGTTCAACACCCCCCCCCCCCCTTAGCACCAAATATTTAACTAATTTCCTATTCATCACTCAACAAATTTCATATTAAAAATAATAAAAAAAAATTACCATTACAATATTTAAATTTAAGAACCGAAAACTGCTAAAATAACACTATTTTACACCTTAACCCGCCAGTGCACGGGTTGGGTCTATGAGACCCAGCAGGATATAATTCTTCGAATCGCCAAGAGATGGCAGAAGCTGTTTACTTGTGCAACCTGATAGCTTGATTTCCAAACCTGTTTAGTATCTCTGTGGACTTGCAGCAGAGTGGCAGTTATTGTTTCCGAAGTACTGTGCATTTTATCGACTGGTTGGTCTGTGGGACCCAACCCGTACAATTATGTAAGTTTTTTTAATGTATGCTTTGACTGTTTTTTATTTTTCTTGCTTCTCCACACAGCCTTTGAAATTAAATACATGTGTATTAAAATAAGTATAGGTTTAGTCTATATATGGTGATGATTTTCTCTTCTAGGTCCCGTAGGAAACAGTTGTACAATTTGAGTAATCCACGCGATGTGGAACAAGTTATGGCACTTCTAGAAGAAACGTCCGATGATGATATTTCTGACTGTACAGACACTGATGCCGATCAAGATTATGCAGTTAGCAGCGACCATAATAGTTGTTCAGAAAATGATTCAGATGAAGGAAAAATACAATCAAATAACACTGAGAACAATTACTTTTTAGGGAAACACAGGAAGACAAAGTGGGGAAAAAGTAGATCAATGCAAAGTGTTCGTACTAGAAGTCACAATATTGTAAAAAAAACTTCCAGGTGTTACAGGGCTAGGAAAAAAAGAAAAAAGTGTTAGTGGATGCTGGAGATTGTTTTTTGACAAAAATATGATTGAAAAAATTGTTGTGTTCACAAACAAATACATTTTAAAATTTTCTTCTGGTTATAAAGATCCTAGTGACTGTAAACCAACATCACTGACAGAAATAAAATCTCTCCTTGGACTACTCTACGGAATGGGTTTCCTGCATGGTGGAAGAATGAATATCCAAGACTTTTGGTCTACTGATGGTTTAGAAACGGAGCGGTCTCCAGCAACCATGGCTTTCAGACGCTTCCGATTTCTTCTGAAATGTATTCGCTTTGATGATATCAAAACCAGGCAGCAGAGGAGAGAGAGTGACAAACTGGCAGAAGTGAGGGAAATTTTTGAAGCATTCAATGGAAACTGTAATAAATACTATTCCATGGGTGAGTTTATGACATTGGATAATATGCTTCTTTCTTTCAGAGGACGATGTGGTTTTAGAATGTATATTCCATCGAAACCAGGGAAATATGGTATAAAAGTTTTTGCACTGGTTGATGCTAAAATGTATTATACATACAATCTTGAAATATATTGTGGTAAGCAACCTGCAGGGCCATATCAAGATGTGAGCTTCAAACCGAGTGATATTGTTGAAAGAATGTGCTTACCTGTTTTTGGAAGTGGGCGTAATTTGACGATACATAACTGGTTCACATCGTACGATATTGTTGCAAAAATGAAGAATGAACACAACATAACTATTGTTGGAACTGTCAGAAAAAATAAGAAGGAGCTGCCACCACACTTTATTACAGATGCAAAACGGGAACCTCACAGCAATGTATTCGGCTTTCAAGAAAACATGACTCTCATTTCTTATGTTCCAAAACGAGGAAAAACTGTATTGTTGTTGTCGTCTATGCATGCCGATGATAAAATTGACGAGAGCACAGGAGAACAAAAAAAGCCAGAGATCATCACATTTTATAATTCAACCAAAGGTGGTGTGGATTGTGTCGATGAGAGGATTGCATTCTATAATGTGGCTCGAAACACTAGAAGATGGACAATGGTAATTTTCTACGCAATGCTCAATATTGCAAGTGTCAATGCTTATTTGGTTTATCGAGCAAATGATCCCACTTCCCAAGATGGAAAAAACAGAAGAACTTTTCTGAGAAAACTGATGTTCAACCTTACGGAGGAGCACATCAAAGAGAGAGCCAGGTGTAAATTTCTTCCTAAAAGCATTTGCAGTGCTGCAAAAAGAATATCTGGGTTGCCAGAATAAGAAGAGCAAACAAGTGATGGAAACAAAAGAGGACGATGTGCTTACTGTAAAGACAGGAAAACTCGCTACTCGTGTTGCAAGTGCAGAAAATATCTGCGTTTAGAGCACAGTGCCGGCATGTGCAGTGACTGTAAAAATGACATGTGAAGTTTATGTGAAAGGTCATGGCAAAACTTTCATATCAACAGTAATTTTGTATTTTTTATTCCATAATTCCATAATTGTAAAATAATGGCTAGGAATTGAGCAAACAAGAGCACAAGAAAATTGTGTGTATTAGTGTGTGTGTATTTTTTTCTTTTCTTTTTTTTTCTTTTTCAAAAATTTTGTATTGCTGCAAAGGTATTATACAGGTTGGATGGAGGAATATTGAATCGAATAAATGGGACGAGCTGTGAACTGTAAAGACAGGAAATCTCACTACTCATGTCGCCAGTTCATAAAAATTTATATATCTTTTTAGAGTACAATGTGTTTATGTAATGACTGTAATGATCCTGTGTGAAGTTTAGTTAGTTATTGCTTCTCCCATAAAGGTGTGACAGAAGTTTCAAGTCAATTGTAATTGAACATTTCTGTTTTTTATGCTTTAGTGAAATATTCTGCAAAATAATGTAGTCTTTTACAAAAAAAATATCTGAAAATTTGTACTCAATTTTTTAAAAGTGTATGATTGCGTATATTGTACGTCGATTGTATAGCAATTACATACAATAACAAATAATAAAAGACATAGTCAAAATAATAACTTTTTTTCAGCATATTTATTAATGGGTCTGAGAGACCCAACCCGTTCAATTATGTAACTTTTTTAAACCCGTGCACTGGCTGGTTAAATCCAAATTTTCCCGGGGGAGGACTCCCGAACCCCCCCCCCCCCCCCCCTTACGCTTTAATACGGGGGGGGGGGGGGCATGCTTCTTAACACCCCCCCATACACAAATCCTGGCTACGCCACTGCTCGTCAGGGGTGTGTGTGTGTGTGTGTGTGTGTTAGTGTGTGTCGGCGAGGCGGGATGATAAGCGCGACGCTCGCTGGTGCTTCTAGCGCGGTGTCGCCTCTGGACTGGCGCGCAGTCTTCTCCCAGTGCATATGAGCGGCGACCGTGACATTATGTGGCGGAGAAATGAAGATAGAGGTGTAATGCAAGTCCTTAAGTGCTTTCAAGAATCTGTACCCGGCTGTACGAATTGGGCACATCCTTTTAATATCATTTAGTGTGTACACATTAACTGATACTAAGGGATTGTTTTTTTTTTTTTTTATCAAAAAAAGAAGGTTATATTCCGAGACAGTCAGAGACGTACTGCAGGTTATAAGATGTCTTTTCGCACCGAAACAATTTTCCTTGTACCCTGTTTAAGACATATGTAGGCCTTCCTTTCATGCCGACGAACACTTGAAGTTGTGGTGAAAGACGTTTCGCAGTATTTGTAAAGTTGAATGGTATATTTCGAGGGTGATGTCGGCCCTGTTATTGGTCTTCGAGGTCGTCTCTGCTGACGATACCGGTTGTTTTACGCCTAAAAATTACCCTGAAAACACGCGTTTCAGCCATTTTAACTCTTCTGAAAATACAGTTTAAAAACTTGATCCGAAATCGAAAGTACTTTTCGGCCCTCGGCGAACTATTAAATGCTTTTCGTAAGCAGACCCCACTCGGATATCTCGAGTAGTTTTGTAATCGCTGTTGTTTTTCCTGAAGCTCTGCGCACCGTGTGTGTTGCCCGGGTAGGCGGGGGCCCCTAACGTGGAAATCATCAAAATAATCCCGAGCGTGATAAATATAAGCAAATTGTGTTTTCAGCTAAATTTACAGATGCGAATCACACGTAGTTTCCGTACCCGCCGCTAGGATTCGTTGCTGGGTTGCAGCTACGTCGACGATTAAACCATTTGAATGGCAAACTTATAGGTTAAACTATACAATGAAACGGCTCCGTTAAAAGAGGGGGGCAGGGGAAATAGAATAAAAAATACTTAATTCCGGTTTCGTACCTGATTTTCGATAAAGCATGTTATTGAACTACTGCCCATCTTGTTAAAATTCATTAAACAGTTGATATTTTGAAGGTTACGTTTGGCTTTGTGAATTTTTGTTTTTGACCATCCGCCGTAGTTGGCAGCACTGTGGTTGCAAATTTCATGTGACTTCTATTCCGTTTCTGGAAATTACTCCTACCAAATGCCCAATACCGAGAGTTAAGATGTTGCGCATCAAAAATATTTTAGGACTGTAAACGTGATCGGCGCGTATCGCTTTGTTTGAAATGTTTCGGATGCCCTGCACTTGAAGATGTCTTCAAACACGTGATTTTTTACCGTTGGTCATTGGCCCAGTTGAATACGTCGCGCAAACGTTATTTTTTTGACCATGGACAAGTATCTCAAGCAAACTCGAAGCATTCGTGAAACATGGACTATAATAAAACAAATTGGTTGTCTGTAAAGTCGGTTTACGGACGATAGTTTAACGTGACTACGTCATAACAAAACATTGATGAAATGATTGCATACTTTTATGAATAAAATTAAATCATTTTTATTTTAATAATAAAAGAATAAATACTTGAAATTATACTAGTAATCAGATTTTTAAAATGCAAGAATAATTAACCTTTATTGCCGAAATTGTGGTTGTAATAAGCAATGAAAACCACATTAACTTTTCTTTTAAATATAATTATGAACAAGTTTTCATATAAATAAACTGTAATCAAATATCTAACATAACCTATTATTACTGCACTCGCTGACAGATGCTACTTGTTTTAATAATAAAAGAATAAATACTTGAACTTATACTAGTAATCAGATTCATTTTCTTACGTACATTTGACGTAGAAACACATTTATAAACAAAGTTTTAGGTTTTCACTTCTGTCGGTGCGGCGCAAGCGTACAATGAGCGTAACGGAACAATGTGCGTAACGGGACACTTTTTCGTGCGTGCAGCTGGCGTTTTTCGATTTATTAGACGTTGTTACGTCAAAAAAACAAATTGTACATTTCTTACGCATTTGAAATTTCCATGCAAGATGTACTTGCCCAGTGTAACGGTTAAAACCTTCCGTTAATTGGCGCAAATATTTCGTGGACTCGTGAGTAGACTTCAATCATGTACACGTGTGGATTTTTTTTTGTAGATTAACTTGGTCACATGTCATACTGAGGCACTTCACATTTTCTCATTGTGCTAATAATTAGATGGCTGAGAGCCAAAAACTACCAGTTATCAATCGAGTAAAATCAATTAAACTAAAAAAAAAAAAATAATTTCTTGCAGTTGAATCAGCCAGTGCAAAAGCTAATGTTGGTAGAGTATACCGATGACATTTCATTTTATCCAGGCGCCAAATAAATGTGAAAAATTCCAGGGTCTATAATAATTTTCAATCTACAACTGTAAGTACAGTAAAAAGTGTGTATAAAATATAGGTATTAATATTCTCATATAGATATATAGTTTGAATAACGAAGAAAACGGAGTCTTTGAAGCAATTAAACCATAAAGTTAAGAACATCATCATTTATTTTTTTAATACCTACAGTTACTATGCAATGTGTATTTTATAGTAATTTAGGAGTTATTTTACTAACGTGATGAAACAAATTTGTTGTTTTTTTTTTTCCCGTAAAATTTGCGAAAAAGGCTCTGATTTTTATCAACAATATTTTATGCTACACAATTTTATTTTACAAGGTTAGTATTTCTTATTTCAAATTATATTTGTATTTTCTTAATTCTATCATTTGAAGTTTAGGAAAACATGTTTGTTTATAGTTTAAAGTTTTCACTTTTGTCGGCAGTCCTTATGGCTGCTTTGAATTTTTGTTTTTGTGTTTTTTTTTAATTGGATCATTTTTAAACTTTTTAGTGGATGGATTAAAATCGATTGCAAAATTCGTAACGAACAGACAAACGTGAAGAGAGAGAGAGAGAGAGAGAGAGAGAGAGAGAGAGAGAGAGAGAGAGAGAGAGAGAGAGAGAGAGAGAGAGAGAGAAATAAGAGGTTTTGAATATCGGCTCGTTTCTGTCAATTGTATATTTAATTCGTTTTACTTTTAAATTGTAATTGTAAATTATATATGTGTACGTTCTCGAGAGACCTTGAAAAGCCCGTGACTTTGTTTCAGCGGCAGGTTAATCGTGGGTGTGTTTGAGCTAACGCGGGGCAAATGAAAAGGGGAAAGAGGGGAATCGGGGAATTGGAGGGGGAAAGTGGGGCAACTGGCGTGCTTGGACGTCACACCTGGTGACCAGCTCGTTAGCTGGGGGGGGGGGGGGGGGGGCGATTATAATAATTGGGCGCTTTCCTAGTTGCGGCGAAGTTCGTCCGTGTCCGGGCAGTTGACTGTAGGGAATCCTTCATTTCAAAGACGAGAGAGCCACACCCGAAGTTCATGCTCGCTTTTTTCCTCCCGTTCTCTCTCCATGTATAAACCGGTGTGGCATTAAATTTTGCGGTCGATTAGGATAGGTTAGCTACATTATAAATACTTTAAAACATTGTGGACGGTTGGTTATATTAGGTAAGTATAGCTACATTAAAAATACTGTAAAATCATTTTATGGTCGCTTAGCAAATAACTTTTTAATATGTAGCTATCCAGCGCTGGGAAACCGTTTACATGATTTCACAGTATCTTTAATGTAGCTATCCTAACCAAATCAACCGTCCACAATGTTTTAAAGTATTTATAATGTAGCTAACCTAACCTAATTGACCATTAGTTATCACGAGTTGTCCAAAATAAACATTCACGGAATTTGGGGCGTCCCGAGAATATTTGTGGAAGACAAAGACTTCCTAGATTTTATACGGTATAAAAAATATACAAATCCACGAAGTACGTTTCTTCAATTAGGTATTTTCCTCTAAAAACAATTACAAATAAATACCGTTGCTTTGTGTGTGGTCTTTTTTTATTATCAAACCGCCATATTTATTTACAATGAACAAAAAAACCGAAGATGCACGATCGGGCGTTTGGCTCTCTCGTCTGTTGAAAGAAGGCTTGCCAACTTGAGTATTCGGGTATGTCCAGAAGGACGGGTGAGTCGTAGTCTTCCCATTACGTGGCCCGCCTTAAGCGTGTTGTATGTGCGCATGGGTTGTTGATGTCATGCACCCAAGCTGTGGGTGGTATTTACATAATTACCAGGTATGGCTGGCCATCATAAGTAAAGTTGTGGCGTGAATTGAGGAAAAACTTGAACAAAAACTAGTTATTAAAACGTAATTAGTGTGTTGTTTGCCGACCGCGTGAGAAATAATTACCGCTGTGTGCGCAGGTAGTTAGTTGCTTGGTGTGTACTCCTGTGATGAACCAAGTGTACTCGTTCAGGGCACAGAGCGCGCGCTAGCAGTCGTTTGTGTTGTTTAATTGGGCGGGTTTGTTTTTGAACTTGTGTTCCTCGGTTCGCGTTTTGACGTGACTACGTCTAATAAATCGATGAACGCCGGCTGCACGCACGAAAAAGAGTCCCGTTACACACATTTTCCCGTTACGCTGTGTCCCGTTACGCTCATTGTACGCTTGCGCCGCATCTATCTCTCTTCCACTCGATTGGAACAACCTTCGATTTGACTTTTTCGAGGCACATTAAACTTGAAACACTCCCATTCGTTTCCTTCTTTTCCTATCATCGTCCTATCCTTAACAGAATAACACAGATTGGTAGAAGTTAAATAGCGAACATGTATAAAAGTTATATTTAAAATAATCTCTTCGTTAAAGTAATAAACATATTTGAATTAATGGGTGCAAATAAAAGTAAATTTATCAATTAAATTGTAGATTTCATTTCACTCCTTCTTTGCATCCATACAAAATAGTGATAATTCAATAAAAACGATTCAATTTTATTCATAAAAGTATGCAATCATTTCATCAATGTTTTGTTATGACGTTGCTACGTTAAACTATCGTCCGTAAACCGACTTTACAGACAACCAATTTTTTTTCGTGTTGGCTTTCGATCGTTCTCAGCTGCCGGCGGTCCAGTTCACTCTTCAGTAAACATTGTTGTGTGTTTATGAGCGAGCGCTGTTCATCGATTCTGTACTTGATAAAGAATGAGCTGTGTTTATTTAGTATATTAGTCATCCCTCTGTAATAACATGTCGTTACTTTACAAGACTATTTTTCGACACTAATTATTAGAGGTGTTTATTTTCCGAAAAAGAATTTTTGGGAAAACAATTTACTGTTATCTACCGGAATATTTATTCCAACGAGTTATACTTTCACGGGAAAAAACAAATTTTATAAAAGTTTTTATAAAAACAGGACAAATAAATTTAAAAGTTCATCTTTCCTGTTGCCACCTAATGGCTTACTTCGTATTATGAGAGTTGACTGATAGAAACAATTTTTTTTTTAACAGAACCTGCTAATCACCAGAAATAAATTAGCATATAACTTATATCAAACTATCCTCAATTACGTAAATCTATGTTGGTAACGGAAAAAAAAAAAAAGGAAAATGTCCACGAACATCTATAATGATCATTATATTCTTCAGAAGCATTTCCGGTAACTGCGATCATGTGAAGTAAGTAAATGCTACTTGCATTTTTGTGGGGCTTAAAACTTACGTTAAATGGTGGTGGTATTTTTTTATATGTGCTCCGCGTATATGATATAATTTAAATTTAACCGGATACGTATTTTTTTTTATATATATATTTCTCAGTTAACTATATTCTACGCGGAACGTATTTATAAATCTATATCCACGTGTCAAGGGTAAATACTCAGTTTAAATTATTTATATAAAAGAATGTACAGCTAAGAAAATTTATTCTTATAGGTATTATGGTTTCGTAATTTCTATTTAATTTAGTGAATCAAAACCATGCTGCTTGAATGCCGCTAGCAAGTAGTACTGTTTGTGATTTAATGTACTGTAAGAGTGGGAAAGGGATTTATTTTATCCTGTTATTTTATTTTTCCTGGATGCTGGAGTGCAAACTTTTCAAATATCTCAAATTTCGTTGCCTGGTGCGCGCGCATCGTGAAAATTCACTCTCATAATTTTTTTTCTTAACGCACATGAAGAAGTATAGCTTCAAACGAAAAAATTGGTTGTCTGTAAAGTCGGTTTACGGACGATAGTTTAACGTGACGTCATAATAAAACATTGATGAAATGATTGCATACTTTTATGAATAAAATTGAATCATTTTTATTGAATTATCACTATTTTGTGTGGATACAAAGGAGGAGTGAAATTAAAGCTACAATTTAATTGATAAATTTACTTTTATTTGCACTCATTAATACAAATATGTTTATTACTTTAACGAACCGATTATTTTAACTGTAACTTTTATACATGTTTGCTATTTAACTTCTTCCAATCTGTGTTATTCTTTTAAGGATAGGACGATGATAGGAAAAGTAGGAACGAATGGGAGTGTTTCAAGTTTAATGTGCCTCGAAAAAGTCAAATCGACGGTTGTTCCAATCGAGTGGAAGAGAGATAGATGCGGCGCAAACGTACAATGTGCGAAACGGGACACTTTTTCGTGCGTGCAGCCGGCATTCATCGGTTTATTGGACGTTGTCACGTCAAAATAATTTGAAAACATGTTTTTGACTCGTGGACTGAAGGGCCTTCCATGACTGGTGTGTGTGTCTTCGAAGTTACAGAGCCGATCACAGGGTCCACTGCAGGTAACAGAAGGAAATACCGAAGATTAATTAATGAGCGTCTGGTCTTTGAATATATATACTGTATAGAAGTCGCGAGTGGATAGTATTTACTCTACGTTTTTCAGGATCGTATGATGAGCAGCATGGGAACTTCACCGCTGCAGTGCGCTGCCGTAACGCCCTGTATCGTCTTAGGTTGTTATTTACACGTTAGAGCGCAGCGCTGTCGCCCGCTGTCATTCCCCGCACCCTCCACCCATCATTCGCTGCAGCTCAAGGTCGTTCAACGGGAGGGGGAAGGGGTGTTTGAAGAGTTCGACACTTGTCCGCTAGGGACCACCACAAGTCGATGCCCTAGAGATGGTGGCGATTGCGGCGGTGAATTAACCAACTACCTCAAAACCGTATTAGAAATTTTAACCTGGGCTGGCGACTTCTATACAGTATATATATTCAAAGGTCTGGTAATGGTTAATTAACGCATTAGCTGTGTCACGGAGATGCCTGGATAATTGTTGTCAACTGTACCGCCGTCTGGAGTTATCGAGGTCGGAGACCGCAGTACACAGTTTTCCACGTGATGCGACTAACCCTTGTGAGCTTTGTTCTCTTGTTTCCTTTGCTACCTATAATGAAAACTGTGTCGGCCCCGCAACTGTTGTGTCGAGCGTGTTCCCCCCCCCCCCCCCCCTCCTCTTTACCCCCTCCACATTCTCCTTTTACACTACCACTTTCTATATCTATCTCTCTCTATCCTCCTCTCGCTCAATCAGTCCCCCTGTTAAATCCGGTCTCTTTGCCGTGGCACAGTTTCCATCCTTATCCACTTCACTTTCCTTCTTTCCCGGGTCTACCTCCCTTTTCTTGGAATATTCCTCTTTCGTTACATTTCTCCGTGGGTAAGCTCACTTCTCGAGTGACTGAAGCAGTGTTCGCACCATTAGTTCCGTAAACTGTTGCAAATACAGTGTTAACTCTTCATAACGTCACTCGGTTTAACGACGAACTCCCTTAGAACGTCGAAATTGCTCGACTTTGGTTGGTTTACCTTGTTGAAGTAATACTTCTAATGCGACTTCCAACAAGGTTGCGTTAAACGTTTAACGCTCCTGGGGAGGGGGAATAGAAAGAGAGAGAGCGCGAGTGAATGCTATTGTAAGGAACTAAGTAGAGAGTAAGAAAAAAATAAAGATCCTGACAGTTTGTAGTGTCGCCATATTTGTTTCAATTTTCAATACCCTTTTTGTATATTACAATTTAAATTGCAGAAAAAAATCATGTTTCATAGACACATAAATAGTGAGTGTGTGTCATTTCTCTATGTCCACGAGGTCTCGCCGCGTCAATTTTCTCCCTGGGGCGAACCCGTCCGCTTAATTAAATAAACAGCTTTCATCGTTGAATGATTTCATGATTTATTTCATGAAAATCTGCTCTCATAAAAAAGTTAGTTTTATAGACATTCAATAGGTCTCTCTCTGTCTCTCTCTGTCTCTCTGTCTCTCTCTCTCTCTCTCTCTCTCTCTCTCTCTCTCTCTCTCTCTCTCTGAAAATCAATTTATGAATCGTTACAAATTTATTTCCTTTTTTTTTTTTTTTTTAGTTCGATTTGATACAATATGATTTCACTAAAAATCAATATCTATCCCTTCCTATTTTCATTTCCACATTACGAAGTTTCACTTCTTCCGCGCGGAGGGACTCCACGCACTATTTTTTACTGCAATTAAAAACTATTTTTTAATGATGCCAAAAAAATATAACTTTTCACGCGCGTACCTAATTACACGCACCCATTTTTTTTATACAATAATACACACTATATTGCGTCACGCTCACTCTTTTTAGCGACAACAATACGGCACTATAGTTCATTAAGCGGTACTTTATAAGATGCCGAAGTTGATAAGAACTGCAGCTGTGTACGTTCTTTCGTTGTGTTATCTAGCACGTGTTTTACTTATATTGACTTACCGGAGATTCTAAGAAATTTTGTCTTTTTTTTTTTTTTTTTTTTTTTTTGTATGATGAACTTGCACATGTTTACCTCGGTCACTAGACTTTTGTCGAGTTGTTACACGTTATCATTATCACAGTTGCTTACAGACTTTCGAACTGTAAACATGGCGAGTAAACGAAAATCTTTGTGTTAATTGACGAAAAAGTTTTATTAAGAACTTGATGCAGCGAAACTATTTAAAATAATTGTTTGTCTGCAAAGTCGGTTTACGGACGATAGTTTAACGTGACAACTTCATAACAAAACATTGATGAAATTATTGCATACTTTTATGAATAAAATTGAATCATTTTTATTGAATTATCACTATTTTGTATGCATACAAAGGAGTGAAATGAAATGTACAATTTAATTGATAAATTTACTTTTAATTGCACTCATTAATTCAAATATGTTTATTACTTTAACGAAGAGATTATTTTAACTATAACTTTCATACATGTTTGCTATTTCAACTTCTTCCAATGTGTTATCCTGTGAAGGATAGGACGATGATAGGAAAAGTAGGAAACGAATGGGAGTGTTTCAAGTTTAATGTGCCTCGAAAAAGTCAAATCGATGGTTGTTCCAATCGAGTGGAAGAGAGATAGATGCGGCGCAAGCGTACAATGAACGTAACGGGACAATGTGCGTAACGGGACTTTTTTTCGTTCGTGCAGCCGGCGTTCGTCGATTTATTAGACGTTGTCACGTCAAAAATACTTTTTATATAATCAAGATGATCCGGCAGTATCTCTAGATATCAGTGAAATACACAAGAAAATACAATTAAAATATTGATGCAGCAAAAAACATCAGACGAAGATAACAGACCATACGCAATAAGTGTTGTTATTTGTATGAATATTTATGTTCGTGTGTAAAATGTGTACTATATTACTAAAAACATTATTATAGAATAGTAAAATTATATTTTTTGTTTCTCTCCATTTAACGACCACTCTCTATAACGCCGAAAAATGCTCAGTCCGTTAAGGCCCCAGCCTACCCGGGCACACTCGGTGCGCAGAGCTTCAGGAAAAACAAAGCGATTTGAAAACTACTTAACATATCCGAGTGGGGTCCGCTTACGAAAACCATTTAAGAGTTCGCTGAGGGCCAAAAAGTACTTTTTATTTCCGATTAAATTTTGTAACTGTATTTTTAGAAGAGTTAAAATGGCTAAAACGCATGTTTTCGGGGTAATTTTTAGACGTAAAACAATTTGTACATATTCTTGAAAGCACCTAAGGGACTTGCATTACACCTTTATCTTCATTTCTCCGCCACATAATATCACGGTCGCCGCTCATATGCACTGGGAGAAGACTGCGCGCCAGTCCAGAGGAGACACCGCGCTAGAAGCACCAGCGAGCGTCGCGCTTATCATCCCGCCTCACTGACACACACACACCCCTGACGAGGCGGGCCCCTTAAGTGTCGTTATATAGAGTTTACACTGTATGTTTATAATTAGCACGTTTATCAAGGCCCTGTCGCATCCAGTTTGGTATTGGTCGATTGTATTTCGTGCGGGTTTTGAAGCTTTCAGAAGGTCGTAATGTTTCGTGGCCTAGTGGAAGGATTAGGTAACTTGTGATCCTTGTAACAGCGCGATGCCCGACAAAGCCCTCTCGGTAGTAGGTTATGCATGGGAGCAATTGCGCTGTGTGCTTTGAGTCATTTGAGCGCACAAACACCTGCGGTGGTCTGCGTCCATGGCGAAGTTGACTTTGAGCACGCGTGATTGGTCGGTGCGCAGTTGCCTGGATGAAGCTCAGCCAGTCAGGAGGGAGGGAGAGAGAACCCCTGAAGCCGAGGTCCGGCGAACCACACGCGCTTCGCTACGTTTGCCATGTTCGCTGTTTGCGATGTTCGCCATATTCGCTGTTTGCGATGCTTGCCATGTTCGCAACGTTTGCCATGTTCGCTACGTTTGCCATGTTCGCTACGTTTGCCATGTTCGCTGTTTGCCATGTTCGCGGTTTGCGATGTTCGCTACGTTTGCCATGTTCGCTACGTTTGCCATGTTCGCTATGTTTGCCATGTTCGCTACGTTTGCCATGTTTGCTACATTCGCGGTTTGCGATGTTCGCTACGTTTGCCATGTTCGCTACGTTTGCCATGTTCGCTATGTTTGCCACATTCGCTGTTTGCTATGTTCGCTGTTTGCGATGTTTGCTACGTTTGTTACATTCGTTGTTTGCGATGTTCGCTACGTTTGCCATGTTCGCTATGTTTGCGATTTTCGCTACTTTTGCTACATTCGCTGTTTGTGATGTTCGCTACGTTTGCCATGTTCGCTACGTTTGCTACATTCGCTGTTTGCCATGTTCGCTACGTTTGCTACATTCGCTGTTTGCCATGTTCGCTATGTTTGCTACATTCGCTGTTTGCCATGTTCGCTACGTTTGCTACATTCGCTGTTTGCGATGTTCGCTACGTTTGCCATGTTCGCTACGTTTGCCATGTTCGCTGTTTGCGATGTTTGCCATGTTCGCTGTTTGCGATGCTTGCCATGTTCGCTGTTTGTGATGCTTGCCATGTTCGCAACGTTTGCCATGTTCGCTACGTTTGCCATGTTCGCTACGTTTGCCATGTTCGTTACGTTTGCCATGTTCGCTGTTTGCCATATTCGCTGTTTGCTATGTTCGCGGTTTGCGATGTTCGCTACGTTTGCCATGTTCGCTACGTTTGCCATGTTCGCTATGTTTGCCATGTTCGCTACGTTTGCCATGTTCGCTACGTTTGCCATGTTTGCTACATTCGCGGTTTGCGATGTTCGCTACGTTTGCCATGTTCGCTACGTTTGCCATGTTCGCTATGTTTGCCACATTCGCTGTTTGCTATGTTCGCTGTTTGCGATGTTTGCTACGTTTGTTACATTCGTTGTTTGCGATGTTCGCTACGTTTGCCATGTTCGCTATGTTTGCGATTTTCGCTACTTTTGCTACATTCGCTGTTTGTGATGTTCGCTACGTTTGCCATGTTCGCTACGTTTGCTACATTCGCTGTTTGCCATGTTCGCTACGTTTGCTACATTCGCTGTTTGCCATGTTCGCTACGTTTGCTACATTCGCTGTTTGCCATGTTCGCTATGTTTGCTACATTCGCTGTTTGCCATGTTCGCTACGTTTGCTACATTCGCTGTTTGCGATGTTCGCTACGTTTGCCATGTTCGCTACGTTTGCCATGTTCGCTGTTTGCGATGTTTGCCATGTTCGCTGTTTGCGATGCTTGCCATGTTCGCTGTTTGCGATGCTTGCCATGTTCGCTGTTTGCGATGCTTGCCATGTTCGCTGTTTGCGATGCTTGCCATGTTCGCAACGTTTGCCATGTTCGCTACGTTTGCCATGTTCGCTACGTTTGCCATGTTCGCTACGTTTGCCATGTTCGCTGTTTGCCATATTCGCTGTTTGCGATGGTCGCTACGTTTGCCATGTTCGCTGTTTGCGATGGTCACTACGTTTGCCATGTTCGCTGTTTGCGATGTTTGCCATGTTCGCAACGTTCGCCATGTTCACTACGTTTGCCATGTTCGCTGTTTGTGATGGTCGCTACGTTTGCCATGTTCGCTGTTTGCGATGTTCGCTATGTTTGCCATGTTCGCTACGTTTGCCATGTTCGCTGTTTGCGATGTTCGCCATATTCGCTGTTTGCCATGTTCGCTATGTTCTGCCACGTTCGCTGTTTGCTATGTTCGCTATGTTAGTTTTGCGGGAAAAGTATTTTTGGGAAAAATTGTCCCACGAATTATACTGTCACTGAAAACAAGTACATGTAATCAACTTTTTTTTTAATATAACGACCAATTAAAACACATTCTGTCTTTCTTTACCACCTAATATCTCACTTAACATTTGGGAGTTGGGTAGGACCCGTGCCTAAACTCTGTTAGGAACAAAAAATAATAATTTTTTTTTTAAACAGTACCTGCCTATCTGCAGATATTGTACGTATACCATCTATCAAATTACCTTAAAATACGTACAGTTGGTACCGGAAAAAAGGAAACATTTTCTATACTTAAAATATTTCCTTAGAAAATTCTCAACGCGCACACATGTGTGTGCGCATATGTATATATATGTTTGGATTTTGAACCTTAACGCCACGCACTAAACGCCAAATATTTCGGGGTAACGCTACTTACATTAGTTTTGTTTTAGTTTTAGTATTAAAATGGTGTGTAAATTAAGTTACAAAAAATTAATGTGTGATATATGTGTTATTGTAAAGTGTAAATGTTGTAATTGAGAAGGCATGTTCCGTTGGCTGATAATGGAGCAAATTGGGTCAGTCAGTGCCTGTAAACTACGCAAGGTATTGTAAAATAGTAGAACAGGACCTCTTTTGATAGTTCATATATGTCG
This sequence comes from Bacillus rossius redtenbacheri, assembly GCF_032445375.1. NCBI lineage: Eukaryota > Metazoa > Arthropoda > Insecta > Phasmatodea > Bacillidae > Bacillus > Bacillus rossius. The sequence goes on along the minus strand of NC_086344.1, from coordinate 13,794,821 downwards.
TGAAAACAAAAAAAAAAAAGAGGGGTTGTCTGTAAAGCCGGTTTACGGACGATAATTTTACGTGATAACGTCATAAGAAAACATTGATGAAATATAGCATACTTATTAATTTTAAAATATTATTTACAGTTTTTTGCAAATTTAATTTAAATAATTTGTTTAAATATAATCACAAACAATTAGTTTAAAAAAGCCCGTCTTAACCTGTTTCATATTATAGAAGATTTTCTCGCACGGTGGTTGGCCGGTTCTCGCACGCTCGGCTCAGGTGGAACATGACCAAATTTTCGTGCGTGCAGCCGGGCGTTCATCGATTTATAAGACGTTCATCACGTCAAAATGTAAATGATTTGATTGTAAAGTATTTTCTTGGGCTGTGTGAAGGTTTGGCGAGTGTGGATGGTGTGTGGTGGATGGTAGTTGTCCCTCCGGGGAAAAGGGGAGAGTGTAAGAGCGCTGGAAGGAACGCGTGTGGTGGTCTGTGCGCAGGACCTGACGGGGCAGAACAGCAACGACAGCTCGAGCGGGCCGGCGCCCGGGACACCCAACTCCCAGGGACTGCGCCCCACGCCCTCGCCCACGGGCTCCAACGGCTCTCGATCCATGTCGCCGGCCGTCGGTGAGTACTCCACACTCCTTCCACGGGCTGGCTGGCAGCCTGGCGGGAAACGACGAAAGTCGCCCCCTAAAAACCAGTCCTACCAAACTAAAATGCGGACAGAAATGTCCAAGCGCCCGCCCTTGCTTAGTAGACATTTTCTACTCTTCCAACTCTTCTTTCTGAGCCATCCTTCTACTCCCGTAACCAACCTGCATGTAATTAATGCATGAATTTATGCATCCCGCATGTCAGTGCCCAGGGTTTTCCCCGTGTCTATGCAGGTTTTACATGGGCCCAACTTATCTAGTATAGTCTAGTATAGTCAAGTGAGGGGAGTTAGTCATGGCGCCAATTGCTGCCATGGCTGGCCAATCCCCCTCCTTAACACATATGCATGTTCCCTTTTCTGCATGGTACCCCCTGCATGATTAGAGCGTATAGGCTTCGGCCTGAGACGCACTTAGAGTCTCTCCCTAACCCGGACCCCTCCCAATACACTTAGTTTTAAACTTAGGTTAGGGAAAAAAAAAGAATTCACTCCTTCCGCGCGGCCTTTTGTTGACGGGGAAGAAGGGTCGTTACCACGACGCCGAAATACCACAACGCCGAATGTCGAAATTGACCACAACGCCGACGGCTAGAAAACTGCTGTGTACCACAACGCCGAAATAACAACTGAATGAATTTGTGTGTGTTTCTTAAATGTACCTTAACGCCGAAATACCACAATCAAACCTAACCTTGCCTAACCTAACCTAGTGTAATATAACCTAACCTAACTTAACTTAGCCTAGTCTAACCTAGTCCAACCTAACCTAGCCTAACCTAGCCTAGCCTAGCCTAGCCTAACCTAACCTAACCTATACTAACCTAACCAACCTTTGTGGCAGTCCTGCAATGACATTTTTTGGCGTTAGTGTATTTCGACGTTGTGGTAATTCGGCGATGTGGTGCGTCCCCGCCTAAAAGTCTCGAAATTAAGGAGGTGCCTCCAATTATTTCAGGTCATGATTTTATATTTATATTAAACTTTTATCAACTTTTAGAATTTTACTATATATATATATATATATATACAGCGCATACTTTTTGCATAATCAGCCGCCAAATTTACATTTTTAACGTTTTTGGGTTGTACTAATGAGAATTTAATTTATTGCAGAACTAAATCTTTTTAGGTTTAACTGCAATGCCACTGGCTACTTCATGATATGGTTTGCATTTCTATCACAAAAACTCATTTCATGTTTCTTGGCTGTAAAAATCGTAACAAATTTGAGAATTTTTAAATGCCAGGTAAAATTAATTAATATTTTCTGAAATAAGTTCAAACCATTTCTTGAAGTAGCCAGAGGCATTGCAGTTAAACCTAAAAAGTTTCAGATCTGCAAAAAATTAAATTCTCCTTATTTGTACAACCCAAAAATTGTTAAAAATGTAACTTTGTCAGCTAATTATGCAAAAGTATGCCTTGTTTATATTTTTTTCATTTCGTGAAAGTTAAACAATTGAAAAAGTCTACAAGTTTATCTGTAATTACTGTAAATATAAAATTTTGACCTGAAATGGGAGGCACCCCCTTAACATTAATGGCACCAGGAATCACGGAACTTTAATTTCCAGCAGCATTTTGTTTTGTACGCACTTTGAACATAAGTATTTGTAGACATTACTTAATTCATGTTTTAACTTTTTAATCTAAAAACCTGTATGTTTCTTCAAACAGTAGGTCTATGGTATTACATTTGCTAATTTTTAATTTTTCTTATTGCGTGTATTAAAAAAATCAACCTTTATTTAAAAGAGATTGTAGTACAATTTAATGAAACGTCCTGAAAGTGTTCTGAAATTAGTTCACTAGCTTTTTAGACACTGTCTGTTATTTTTTTTAATATAAATTTGCAAAAATTATCATTTTTGTGAAACGACCTGTTAGCTCGTGCTCAATCGTTAGAAGAGAGAGAAAATTAATGCAAGATGATTGCACTACAATCGTAAGCACGCTGTATGTGGGTGAGAAATGCACCAGGGAGTACCAGTGGTTTTTTTTTTAAACTATAAAGCTATACGTACAGACTAGGAGTTTAACGTTACACTGTTATGCACGGAACTTCCAAAGTTAAGAGTAAAGCTGTTTTAAGGATCTTAGAAGTCTCAAACTGACAACTTCTCGATCTTAACTTTTGATTGAATCAAAAAGCTCGACAGTATTAAAAAATGTATTATTATGACATTTGTGGGAAGAACTGGATTCGTAATGAATAGCCCAATTAAGTTTTATTACATTTATAATATTTACATTACTGATACATAATTGTACATAAAAATGTTCGATCACCAATCACTGGTACTTAAAAACGTATATTCGCAAGTCACTCGATGTCTGTCTAGTTCCGCAGTCCGCACTCCTCACTGGAGCTAGGCTCGACAGTGGTTCGCCCCTCACCTCGCGCCTGTCCACACACACAGAGTCTCTCGCCCTCTTCGCCGATGTCGCACTTCCCTTCGCTCGCGGAACTCTCCGAACTTACGGAACTGTCGCGGGGATAAGAAGGCCGGCGTCGCTGCTTTAAAGTGCTTGCGAGCGCCCTTCTCGAACCGACGAGAGCGACTGTGACGAGTCGCGTCATCCCGGGACCGACCCGACGCCCAGAAAAGTCCAGAAAGACGGGTAGTTCGCTCACGCCACTCCGCGCGGCGGGCCCGCGGAATTCCCAAGGCCGTTCAGCGATATATAACAGCAAGGGGGGGGGGAGTGGAGGGGGAATGGCGGTAGCGATGATCCTCGTGATCCGGCCAGACGTGCGTGGCGTGCCTTGCGTCAGTGATTGGCGCGTGGCTCCGGGAAGCCTTCATTTCACAGACGGGAGAGCCACACCCGAGGTTCCCCGAAGTTTCCGTACCACAACAGGTGTATTTATTTGGGATGTAGCTTACTCATACGTCATACACGCCGTTCTATCTCATTGTATAAACCGGCGTGGCATTAAATTTTGCGGTCGATTAGGATAGGTTAGCTACATTATAAATACTTTAAAACATTGTGGATGGTTGGTTGTATTAGGTAAGTATAGCTACATTAAAAATACTGTGAAATCATTTTATGGTTGCTTAGCAAATAACTTTTTAATATGTAGCTATCCAGCGCTGGGAAACCGTTTACGTGATTTCGCAGTATCTTTAATGTAGGTATCCTAACCTAACTAACCGTCCATAGTGTTTTAAAGTGTTTTAATGTAGCTAACATAACCGACCACTTTTAATATTTGAATTAATTTTTCCTGCGCGAAAATGAAACAAATCCCGAGGTTGGCCGAAGGTGAATATTCGGGCGTGTTCGGGCAGGGACAGAACTTGATGTACATCTTAGGCTTCTCGTGTGCCAACATGGCTGTGTCCACGTGACCGTGTGGCACGTTCTTGACATACATTTTATTCCCTCCTCGACCACCCCACTCCTCCCAGACACGAATAACACAAACACCCCTCCCCCCTATATAACCACGAGGAGGGTCTCTTGTTGCGAGCTCTTGCTTTTGTTGCATTGCTTCCTGCTTCCGTCTCCCGCGTGTACAGTCTGTTTCACTTGGAGGCTCTAGCAACCAATTACTGCTGGCTCGCTGTAGGAAAGGTTTTGATGGAGAATAAAAACTGACGAAAACTAGCTTCTACTGCGAAACTTATTTCCCCCCCCCCCCCCCCCCCCCCCCGCATTTCTTTGCGACAGAGAATTTTCCGTCACTCCCCTCTCTGTCGGTAAGAAGGGAGGGGGGAACCTAAGCTGCGCAGTAGAAGCTATAGTTTTCGTCAGTTTTTAATCTCCATCAAAACCTTTCCTACAGCGAGCTAGTAGTACGGGGGACGCACCACAACGCCGAAATACCACAACGCCGAAATGCCAAATTGACCACAACGCCGACAGCTAGAAAACTGCTGTGTACCACAAAGCCGAATTACCTCAACGCCGAAATACACTAACGCCGAAAATGTCATTGCAGGACTGCCACAAAGGTTAGGTTAGGTTAGACTAGTTAAGGTTAGGTTTGATTCTGGTATTTCGGCGTTAAAGGTACATTTAAGAAAAAAACACAAATTCATTCAGTTGTTATTTCGGCGTTGTGGTACACAGCAGTTGTCTAGCTGTCGGCGTTGTGGTAAATTTTGACATTCGGCGTTATGGTATTTCGGCGTTGTGGTAACGACCCCCCAAGTACGTACTTGCCCATGCCTCGAGTACAGATGTACACAGTTGAAGCTGAGCTTGCTGAGCAGTGCCGAGTGTCAGACACAGTAACTCAGGCAGGTTAGGCGCCAAACACTTTCCTTTTCGCAATATAAGTCTAGGCTGGCTGGCGATCCGCAGGGAAACGTCTAAGTCCTAATAAATAGGTAGCTCAAAATTACAAATAAAAAGTTACTAGAAAAATTTGATAAAAATTATTTCCCATATTTTAGACGGGAAGCCTTCTTTTCACCGGCGAGAGAGCCAAACCCCCGATCGTGCATCTTCAGTTTTTTTTTTTTTTTTTTTTTTTTTTTCGGTTCATTGTAAATTTGAAAGGAAACAGCAGGCAAAGTGATTCCATACATCTCATGTAACGTATCCGCCACATTATTTGCCCTAATTATGTTTTTAAGACTATAATAATTATTTTTTTCTTGTATTGATGTTTTTGTTATAAAGAGTTAAATGTGCTTTTGTATCTATTTTAATTATTTTAATTAAGGTGGTTTATTCCCCCTGCCCCGGGAAGTCGACAGGCCTGGCTTCCAGAAAGTTTTAGCCGCCTCTAGAAATGTGAGTCAAGTGTAAGCTTGTGATGTCTAAACGGGAAGCCTTCATTTCACAGACGAGAGAGCCACACCCGAAGTTCCCCGAAGTTCAAGCTGGCTTTTTTTTCCCTTTTCTATCTCATTGCATAAACCGGTGTGGCATTAAATTTTGCGGTCGGTTAGTATAGGTTAGCTACATTAGAAATACTTTAAAACATTGTGGATGGTTGGTTATATTAGGCAAGTATAGCTACATTAAAAATACTGTAAAATCTGTTCATGGTTGCTTAGTAAATAGTGATGCTCTAAATGGTTATTTTTCTGTAACAGTTATTTCCATAACAGTTCTTGGTGAATAACAGGATATTTAAACTGTTATTGAATAACTGTTATTTGAGAATTCTGGTAAAACTCATATTAACCGTCAATTCTGTTATAACAAGACCGCTATATTGTAACATAAGCCCAAAAAATATGCTAGGTTGAATATTTATAGTATAATTAATTTATTTTGGTTACAAATTTAAATAATGAAAGGTTTTTAAAATCATATCGTATGAAAGCAACAAAACTTTAAAATTAGGTATCTACAAAGCTTTTTTTTTAAACAATATATATTTGCTGTATTTTTAATTACTTTCCTTTTTATGTATGTCTATGCTTCGTTTTTAATTACTTAAAATTAGTTATGGTTGAATCTTTTGTAATAGTTAATATTTGAACATTAAGCTAAAATTTTAATTTGTTCTTTTAATATTTAGTCAACATCTGCTTATATCATGCTTAATTTTTAATATTCAACTCTTTGATGTAATTGCAGAAAAGTGGTTAAGTGTAAGAAAAGGCGTATCGCCTTAACTTCGCCACCAATAAAGACGATAAATAAATAAATAAATATGCAGTTTTTATCAGAGAACAAATAGGAAATTTATTTCATCGACCAGCCTGCATTGTAATTCAAAAAAGTTACATTTTCAGCTATATATTGATTGCAAGAACTGTCCAGAACTGGGTATAATAAACAGTTCCCAAGAACTCCACTCCTAAACTGTTATTGAATAACGAGAACGGTGTAAACACAGGTATCGCCAGATTCGTTTCTTCAGAATTTGAGAATCGATAGTATGTAACGATCACAAGAACTGCGAAAAACATATCCCAAAAAAGACTTTCAAGAATTCGTTAGAGCGAACAAGTATGGATTACTAGACGTGGGATGGTAAGTTAATAATTTAAAAACTCTGTTTCATTGGTTAAATTTTCCAATAATTACATTAAATACGATAAACAAAACTCTCCCCAGGTCTTAAGTTAATGAAATGTATATATGGCGACACCTAGCAATAGTACAGGAATTGAAGTTATAGTATTTTATTTGCTCGCTAGATCGGGCGTGTGCGCTACTGTAGCAGTCTATAATTCGATTCTTTCGTTCTTGATAATACAGAAACGTAACGGAACCTGTTATGGTTTCATAACCGTTTATAACGGTTATCGTAAATAACACTCATCTTAACTAAGTACATAAATTTTATTTTAAATTTGAAGTTTATCATGAAAAAGGAATATTTACAAAATATTATACAATATACATTTTCTTACTTATAAATAATATATATAATAAAGGCCCCAATAAACAGTTAGCAATTTGTTCCAAGTAGTTTATACCAAGTATTTTACAGTCACCTTAACAAAAAAAAACACAAAATTGATATACATAATTAATAATTAATTGGTTCGTACATTATTAGGCTGTTAATTCATTAACTCAAATCGGGACACAAAAATCAACAAAGTGCTAAACTGTTATTCAAGAACTGGGAACAGTATACAGAACGGGAATGACGTTAGAACAAGGAACTGAGTTCTTTTCAGTGCCGATAGGTTGTGTGCTCGGCTGCTTGATGTTCTCCATCAGCTTTAAGGCCTGTTCCACAATGACACGGAAACGGAACCGACGGAAACGGAGACGAAAACGGAGTATTGTTCCGTTCCGTCCGTATTTTTCTCGTTCTACAATACACGGACCCGTAAAAAATCTAGTCCTTCTCCGTCTTGTCATATATAGCAGGTATATCCTTAACAATGAAAATTAAAAGTTCATCAAAGTTCGTTATGATGAAACCCACGTGCACAATTCAGATTTCAAAACAAATCTTGTTTTGTTGTTCACGCATAAAAAAAGTAGTCGAGAAATACGGAAACCAACATTAGTCAAAACTAATATCTTAAATTAACATGAACGCGCAACTGCAGTGAATAAATAACGTGCTCCTATTGGTCTAACGGAGTAACGTAAACGGAAGACTTCAGCACTGCTGAGCAGGTCCGTGCGGGTCCGTCTCCGGTTGCGTGCTATTGTAGAAGCTCTGTTCCGTGAGATCCGTCTTCGTTTCCGTGTTCCGTCTCCGTTTCCGTGTCATTGTGGAACGGGCCTTAGTGATCGTTCTTGGTAACTGTTATGATAACCGATGAGAACAATAACGTAACTGTTATTATTTGATAACGGTTAAAATATAACAGCTACGTTAAATAACGCTCATCCCTATTAGTAAATAACTTTTTATCCAGCGCTAGGAAACCGTTTACATGATTTCACAGTATCTTTAATGTAGCTATCCTAACCAAATCAACCGTCCACAATGTTTTAAAGTATTTATAATGTAGCTAACCTAACCTAATTGACCATTAGTTATCATGAGTTGTCCAAAATAAACATTCAAGGAATATGGGGCGTCCGGAGGATATTTGTGGAAGACAAAGACTTCCTAGATTTTATACGGTATGAAAAATATACAAATCCACGAAGTACGTTTCTTCAATTAGGTATTTTCCTCTAAAAACAATTACGAATAAATCGCGTTGCCTTGTTTATGGTATTTCCTTTTATCAACACCGCCATATTTATTTACAATGAACAAAATAAAAAAAACTCCGAAGATGCACGATCCATAGAAAAAAGAGGGAAGGATAGAAAGGCTACTCTCTGAATAACAGCTAGAACGCTATTTGCAGCGCTGTTGTGGCCGTGCACAGTACTAACCGTATAAACATTGGTGGAAGAATGACCTAAGTAGCTATTTATGCTAAAACCACCTGTCACAAGCTAGCATTTTCGTACACTTGGCGGCATTGTATTTTACTTAATACGTAATTTTATACTCAATTTAACAATCTTACCTCAATGAAAATATGGCCACTAAATAATTGAATAAATGAACGCCAGATATTTTCCAGTTTCCGCCTACGAATCAATAAGCAAGTAGCACGCAAAAAATAACCTTAAGTCCTGAACAAAAATACGAAAGAAAAATTGCCGCCATTGCAAATGAGCCTTGGCAACGAATCGTAAACAAACATGGAGCAGTGGGCACACTAGCGCTCTTACGGCCGTGCACACGAACAAAACGTTGTTCAAGCATCTCTCTAATGAGTGCACATCCCGTGGCACGATCGGGTGTTCGGCTCTCTCGTCTGGCTTCCATAGGTGTGCCCAGACATTTCCTTTAGGGGGGGGGGGGGGGGCTGCTAAATTTTTAAATCAGAAGCTGAATTTAGAATGTTAAATAGCCTAAATACAATCACTCATTGCCGTGTTTATATTTTTGTGCAGTATCAACGAGATATGTTTACTAGTTAATATTTATATCCGTATAATTTTAACAATCTTGAAAATACGTTGTTGTTTTTTTTCCATAGACAAATGTTTAAAGGGTACTTACACATTTTTCCCTCTCGAATTTTCCAATAGCTTGGTCCAGATCTACCTTGAAATGAACTTCTTTTTAGTGAATGCAAACACAGCAATTCAGACAACAGAACTTTAACAAACCTCTGAATTATTTTTTTGCTTGGCCATTTTAACGGACCTCGTGTTTTAAATAAACTAAGGCGGCTGTATTTCCAGAACGATAAAATGTTTAAAAATATTGTTAATTAGCACGCTGCAACACTGAAACACAGTTTGAGTGTCACAGTGCCAGGAATATAGGGAATATTAACGAACGCATTAGAGAAAATGCCGATCTGAGTGATTACATTAGGGGGGGCCATGGCCCACCTGGCCCCCCTTGTAGGCACGCCAATGCTCATAAACCGCCAATTTAATTGTAGGCTCACGTAAACGTTATTTTTAGTCAAAATATAAAAAAAAATTATTTCGACGGTTAAGCCAAATCATCGTCGAAATTTTAGTTCCGGCTTGGCTTGAAAAATGTTGTTTTGGCGAGTTTTATTTGTCAATTTTCCAGGGGAGCCCGCCACCCTATAACCCATGTCTATGGTCTGTTCACTTTCCCCCAGAGACCATAGGTGTGCCCGTAACAACACACATCCAGGGGGGAAGCCTTCTTTTCACACACGAGAGAGCCAAACACCCGATCGCGCATGTTCGGGGTTTTTTTACAGCATTTTTAATGTAACTGTACTTACCTAATATAACCAACCATCCACAATGTTTTAAAGTAGGTATTTATAATGTAGCTAACCTATCTTAATCGACCGCAAAATTTTAATGTCACACCGGTTTATACAATGAATTAGAACGGGGGGGAAAAAGCGAGCATGAACTTCGGGGAACTTCGGGTGTGGCTCTCTCGTCTGTGAAATGAAGACATGCTGGCTTCCCTCAGCTCGGCGGGTGACAGATGGCTCGCGGACCGCGGACTGCCAACCACGGGTTCTGGTGTTTTGGTCGGAGAGGGGGGGGGGGGGAGAGATTGTTTATCGTCGCCGGGCCCGCGGTGACTTTGAAGCTGGTGAGTTGGGGAGAGTGAAGAGGAGGGGGGGGGGGGGGGAGATTAAATATTCACTCGCCGCGTGTGTAGCCGCCACGGTGCGGTAGGTCGCGGTTCGCACGACACAGCCGCCGCTTTCTTGACCCGCCGTCCTGAAGATGGGCGACTGCGAGGTCCGCCGAAACGTCGCCTGCCATCCTCCACGTTAAACCTCTTCGTCACCGGTATCACACACTGCATCCTGTCATGCGAGCGTGCAGTGTTAAGTTTTCACGACGTTTCGTATTCTGTTTTTGGATTAGCGTGTATTTAATTTTTAAGATGATAGGTTTTTTTTTTTTTTTTGCTCAGAAAATGTAGAAAAATTCAGGTCCCGAAATTCTGACTCAAACAACCGTGCCAATCCATTGCTTTGCAGTGAATGTGTTTAACCTGTGTTGTAGTGAACAGTTTCGGTTGAAACTTCAGACCTTTAGTATCCATGTAGTGTTATCTTTGATGACCCCGCTGAAGACAACACATCTTCGTGAAATTGAGTGTGTATGTGTGTGTGAGGGGGTAGGGGGGGCAGTAATTTGTCATCTATTGTGGTTTTTTTTCTATTAGTCCTTAATAATTTTTAAACTATTTAATGGATGGATTAGCTCATTTTGTATTTTGTAAGGTCTAGTATTTTATGTACCTTTGACAATGGTAAGCCAGTTTCAGTTTCGTTAGACATGTACTGGCGTCCTCAGGATACTCTTCTCACTTCCCCTGTTACTGTGGTTCCAGCGAGTAAGTCACTATTTGGCATTCCAGGATTTTGTTTTTAGTGTTTGTCCGAAACCCAGGAAAATGAAGGAGTGGTTCCTTACCTTGAGGGTGAAGCTGCCTTCTACCCAATGTCCCTGATTGGTGTAGTTCTCAAGTCTCGTGAAAGGGCATACTAACAGTGAAGGAGACGTTAAAGCTGTGTGGTGAAGTATCTATGGCCCTTACATTGAACAGCTCATTTGCCAATAGAACAATCAAAAACCTATGTCACAACAGACGGTGTTGACATTATGAAAGGTCATGTGTTCTTGTGTGTCTCAGTTTTGATGTCATTAACTAACGTGAAGATATGTACTGCATCAAAATACATATTTGCATTCAATAGTTAGTTAGAGTAACATTTGCAAATAAAATCAATGAATCAGTATTTACAGTGCTGCCATTTACTGCTGATTTTCTGTAAGATAAAGTTTCTGGGTGTAAAATTAGATGAAAAACTAAAATACAATGATCATATTAACTCAATAGTAAGCAGGCTCAGTAGTTCATGTTATGTGTTAAAAAACGACTAGTGGATACGGTAGAATTAGAAACGCTGAAAACAGTTTACTATGCCCAATTTCACTCTGTAATGTCATATAACATTGAAATCTGGGGCAATGCAGTAGGAGTTGATAAAATCGTAAATATACAAAAAAGAGCTATTAGAATAATAACAAAAGATAAAAAGTCATCTCACTGTAGACCAAAATTCAAAAAACTTAGTCCTGACTGTCATAAATGAATACATTCTGAGAACCCTTTTATTCATTCATAAGGGGGGGGGGGGACAATTTAAAAAGAAAAACTTAGATATTCACACATATAACACCAGAAATGCTAGTAAATTGAGAATAGTTGAACATAACACTAGGCGATTTGAAAATGGACTAAAACACATGGGAGTAAAACTTTACAACTTAATATCACAGAAAATAACTAACATAAACAGTTTACCAGTATTCAAAAAAACAGTAAAACAAATAATTATAGAATATCCTACCTACTATCTGAAGGAATTCTTTAATTTGTTTGATAATAGAGAAATTGAACAGTTAATTTTTGTTGAATGGACTTATGATAACAGCTGCTTCATGTTTTGCATAAAGTATCAAGTATCACTATACAGTTAAATTGTGTAATATGTTCTGTATTTTTTTTGTAACTGGCATCATGTAAATATTAATGTCTGCACATACATATTTGTATGTAAAGGGAACTACATGTATAACGTGACATGTTCTATATCCCGGAGCCTTGACTCCATGTGGGATCAACGGAACAAAAATACAAAAAAAAAAACTATTGCTGATCTAGACATCCATTTATGAAATTACAGATTGTTATTTATTTATTACAGGAACACCAGAATATAATGAAAAGTCAGAAATATTGTGTGTATTGTCAGGGTTTCATATATGATAAATTTTGCATGCATAGCTGGTTGTCTGTAGCTGCATGTATGGCACAGTAATCGTAAAGTTGGGTTAAACCTCAGCTCATTAGGTGTGTTATGAAAACAAATACCTTTAAAGAGAATCATGTATTCAAGCATAAATATAAATAAAATCCTGATACTTATTTTTAAAGTGAAAACTTCTATAGGAAGGTTTGGATAGGGAGTAAATACATGTAAGTCGTCATCGACATGGTCATGTGACATGTTAACGATAACACTATATCTGTTCCTATTAGTATAACGTATTGCGCTGTCTTAAGTATATGATTACTGTGCAGTAAAAAGTGAGTATAAAATATATTAATATTCTCATATAGATATATAGTTTGAATAACGAAGAAAGCGGAGTCTTTGTAGTAATTTAACCTAAAAATTAAGATGATCATTATTTATTTTTTTAATACCTACAGTTACTATGCAATGTGTATTTTATAGTAATTTAGGAGTTATTTTACTAATGTGATGAAACAAATTTGTTGTGTGATATTTTTTCGTAAAAATTGCAAAAATGGCTCTGATTTTTATCAAAAAATGTTTTATGTTACACAATTATATTTGACAAAGTTAGTATTTCTTATTTCAAATTATATTTGTATTTTCTTAATTCTATCATTTTTAGGGAAACATGTTTGTTTATAGTTTTAAGTTTTCACTTCTGTCGGCAGTCCTCATGACTGCTTTGAATTTTTTTATTGTGTTTTTTTTTTAATTGGATCATTTTTTAACTATTTAGTGGATGGATTTGCTCATTAGTGCGTGTATGTAAATTATTTTATAGGGTCTAGTATTTGATGTAAACATTCTTGCGTTAATTTTAATTTGTTTTATTTTATACATTGATAGTGATTGCTGATGGGTTTGGCTGAAAGGGTTTGCAGCTCTGTATTTACAATGGCTGATTTTTGTCAGATTATGATGAAGTTGTGGTTTTCATAACTGTGCATTTTGTGGATATGGCTAGAGAATGTTTGATTTTGGATCTTCAGGTTGGTAAATGTGATCCCTCTTGAGTCCCAGCATGGTCGACACTAGCGTTGCCTATATCAGTACGGCGGACATGATGTCACGCAGCATGGTATTTGGGGGGGGGGGGGGGGTTTGCTGGTGTACCGTAATTTCTCCCTTGCACAGTGTAGCGTACGCACAGAACAAGGAGTGTGATGTAGAAGTGCGACTCCTACAGTGGAAACTGAAACCATGTTTCATGCAACATGTGTCGCTATCTGTTGGGCAGGCCCATAACTACCAGCAAATAAAAAAAAATGGGAATAGAGGTTCTTATACAAATTTTTTTTTTTTTTAGTTAATACATATTTTTGGTTATATTAAGTTATCTCCTTGCCAGCGCAAAACTAATTTAATCGATGCGAAAATACTTAATTCTGTTTTGTAATAAACCGTCATATAATAAATAAAGCAGTAGGAGGTGCAAAAACTCATTGTATTACACACTACAAAATTAGTGGCTACCTAAATAGAATGAATTTTCACTGGTTTGTTTGCCTGACAATAGCTTATACATTACTTCTCCTAATAAATTAATGTAGTTATGTCGGCAATAGATCATGAAAACTGCCATCTAGCGGACGGGCCCATAACTACTTCAAAAAAAAACTAGGTCTCAGTCTCGGTAATTAGAGTATCTCCCCCATGTGCGTCATTCCATAGAGCTCCACGACACAGACCCAGAGCTGTGGTTCACAGCCCTGGATACACATGTTGGTGATGTTCGCAGGCTTTCACGGCCGTCGTCCGAAGTAGCTCGGCTTCTGGGTTGTAGCCGCGTTGTCCTTGGGCAGAATAACTCACCCTGACGTTTCAGTCGACATTTGCAAGTCGCCATCATCGGGGAGCAGTTAACCTACTAGAGGAAAGTGGCCAAAAGTGGACCCCATTTTGTTTTTTTAATAAAAACACATGGATAACTGTAAAAAAAATAATGTCTTTAAAGCATGAAATATTTACTTTGTTAAGGGGCCCGCCTCGTCAGGGGTGTATGTGTGTTAGTGAGGCGGGATGATAAGCGCGATGCTCGCTGGTGCTTCTATCGCGGTGTCTCCTCTGGACTGTCACGCAGTCTTCTCGTAGTCACAGGATAACCATGAAATTTTAGCGGTGACCGCAACATTATATGGCAGAGAAATGAAGATAAAGGTGTAATGCTAGTCCCTTAAGTGCTTTTAATAATCTGTACTGGTTGTTTTACGCCTAAAAATTACTCTGAAAACATGCGTTTTAGCCATTTTAACCTCTTCTAGAAATACAGTTTAAAAACATGATCCAAAATTAAAAGTACTTTTCGGGCCTCAGCGAACTCTTAAATGTTTTTCGTAAACATACCCCACTGGGATATCTTGAGTAGTTTTGAAATCGCGTTGTTTTTCCTGAAGCTCTGCGCACCGTGTGTGTGACCAGGTAGGCGGGGCCCTTAAGTTGTAAAGCATTTTACATTTTTTGTAATTTTGGAAAATATAATTAAAATTTTGCTCTAAGAAGATTGATTCACGCGGTGTACAGCGTGTGTGTGTGTGCGTGTGCCCGCAGGCCAGCAGAACATTCCGATGCCCCCGCGGCCGTCGAGCGGGCAGTCTGACGGGGGTGGGCCCGCGCGCATGAGCCACTCGCCCATGGGCGCGCAGGGTGCCTACCAGCAGCCGCTTGCGCCGCCGCCCCACATGCACGGCTACAAGATGGCCGCCCACCCCGGCATGGTGCCCCCCGCGGGCCAGCAGATGCCCCCCTTCGCGCCCCAGGGCCAGCCCTACTCCCAAGGCAAGCTCGCTCTCATTCCCTTGCGTCACAGACGTTCGCTTGTGCGGCATATCGCAGTGGTGATTTATTATTATTTACTAACCCTTTGAATTCCTATTTTGAACCAGGTTTGCTGTATTAAAAATCCCGCTCAATTATTTTTCAAGCATAGCTCTCTGATTTCTTGAATTGTGTGCAATTGTTCTATGCAATGTGATTCCAAGGGACAGGAGAGCCGGATCCAACAAGTGATTGGAAACGGATATTAAGGATGGCGAACCTTGCTCGACATAGTGGAGTTCAAAGGGTTGAATTTGTGGCGTGCCCACCCTACAGTTTTGCAACTTTTGAGGTGGGCACGAACATACACAAAGAAAGCAGTCCTTGCCTGTGTGAAGGCACCGCAAGCATGTCTGCACTACGCAAGGTGGGCTCCGCCCGCAAGGAGAACAATCCGTGCGGGTAGCCACCACACTCGCAGGTAGATGCGACATAACCCGCCAGCACCGCACACATGAAACAAGGACGTTAAAACTCACACTCTGAAGGAAAAAAAATGGTTACGAAAACTTGCACAACTTTTCACATCCGCCACTTTACACCGAGTGAACATCTATTAAAAATTATTTGTGACGGAACAAAAATTTGCACGGGAGGTATCGTGTTAAAAAATTTTAAAATAAGGCTTTAAATAATAGTAATAAAAAAATGTGAGCATGTCGTTTAGTACTCGCCACAGATGTGTATCATCTAACCTAGGTAACGACCAGATTTGTGTGTTCTCACGTTGCAAATACACTAATATAACGGAACTCGGTTACGCCCTGTTAAAATTCACTAAACAGTTAGTTTCTTCCTTTTGTCTTAATGAACTTGGTTCATGCTATCCACCACAGATGGCAGCACCGTGGTTGTTTAAATATTTCCATTCCTAGACTTCCACCGCATTCACAGAATTACTCCCACCGAATGCTGTATACCGAGAGCTAAGATGTTACACATAAAAAAAAATTGTTTGTCTGTAAAGTCGGTTTACGGACGATAGTTCGTGACGTCATAACAAAACATTGATGAAATGATTGCATAGTTTTATGAATAAAATTGAATTTTTTTTTATTGAATTATCACTATTTTGTATGGATACAAAGGAGGAGTGAAATGAAATCTGCAATTTAATTGATAAATTTACTTTTATTTGCACTCATTAATTCAAATATGTTTATTACTTTAAAGAAGAGATTATTTTAACTATAACTTTTATACATGTTTGCTATTTAACTTATTCCAATCTGTGTTATTCTGGTAAGGATAGGACGATGATAGGAAAAGTAGGAAACGAATGGGAGTGTTTCAAGTTTAATGTGCCTCGAAAAAGTCAAATTGATGGTTGTTCCAATCGAGTGGAAGAGAGATAGATGCGGCCCAAACGTACAAAGAGTGTATCGGGACATAGTGTAACGGGACAATGAGTCATCCTTTTTCGTGCGTGCAGCCGATTTATTAGACGTTTTCACGTCAAAAAAAATTAACAAGGAATGTGAGTCTTAGCCTTCAGTTTTTTTAATTAATATTGGTGTTCAATACAGGATTCAGTGTATATTGGAAAGTAGGCAGTAATTGAGAATTAAGAAAGTGGGAGCAATAAGTCTGTAATGTTGTTTCTAATAACTTGGTCTTGAATTTTACTTTAGTCTCGTCAGTAAGAAACTGTGTTGTAACAGTTGTGATAAGGTCAGTTGTACCCCACCATTTTGGATTTTTCCATTATTTTTCTCTAACTATTTTATATATGTTGTTCGGAGTTATCTGTCCTAGGATCAGTTCGGTGCAATTCACCATGCCTTCCTATAAGGCATTAAACTTTTCATTTTTCCACAACTGCAACATCTCAAATAATTACAACAAACGTCACATAATACACCTCATTGGTGTTAGTTTATGATTTAATCTATCTTACTGAACTAACCCACTTTCAAGTAACTGAAAATTTTTGTTCACCAACCTATCACTTTTTCTTTTCGTTCATTGCCTCAAAACAAATTTTAATAGTTTAAATGTTCATTTATTCTATAATGCAGGATAGAATAAAGGTCTCATGTTTAATTTCCAAAATGAATTAAAACTCTGCACAAAAACTTTGAGAAAAATAAGTTCCATCAAATTTCTTACATTCATTCTGAATCTTAAAACTTTATTTTATAAACACCCTTTTAGCTTGAGTAGTAGCTTGGCTTCTGGGTTGTAGCAGTGTCCTTGGCTAATAATTCACCGACGTTTCGGTCGACATTGCAGTCGCCATCATCAGGGAGCAGTTACATACTGATGATGGCAACTGCAATGTCAACCAAAACATCAGTGAATCATTCGCCAAGGACACGGCTTCAACCCATAAGCCAAGCTACTTCAGACAAAGGCCGTGAAAGCCTGCGAACATTATTACCCTTTTAGCGTGCTCTAACAAATTGCTTCATGTACTGTTCCAGCTATAACGTGTTCCTTTTCGTGCTGAAATTTATTGACGTGACAACGTCTAATAAATCGATGAATGCCGGCTGCACGCAAGAAAATGTGTTCCGTTACGCTTTGTCCTGTTACGCTCATTTTATATTGCTCTTTGCTAACCTGGACCTCCTAGCATTGCGACCGAGTCCGTGGCGTAATTCTGTTTTCATGCATTTCAATGTAACATTTTCATTGCTCTTTGCTAACATGTTCCTCCTAGCATTGCTGCAGAGTCCGTGGCGCAAATATATAATTTTTGACTGCATTTTGGTGTTGGGTAAGCCATTTTCCTTCACAACATCCTTGAAACACTCCCGTTCGTTTCCTACTTTTCCTTTCATCGTCCTATCCTTGACAGAAAAACACAGATTGGAAGAAGTTAAGTATCAAACATGTATAAAAGTTATAGTTAAAATAATCTCTTCGTTAGAGTAATGAACATATTTGAATTAATGAGCGCAAAATAAAAGTAAAATTTATCAATTGAATTGTAGATTTCATTTCATCAGTGTTTTGTCATGACGTTGTCACGTTAAACTATCGTCCGTGAACCGACTTTATAGACAACCAATTTTTTTTTTTTTTTAATACACAGTGGCGTTTGAAACAGGAACAGTATGTGAAGTTAACCAGGGTGTTAACTAGTTGTGTGTGTGACCGTGCGTGCCCGCAGGGAGCTACGCGCCGCGGCCGCAGGGGCAGCTGGGCGCCGTGCAGTACGGCCACGCGCAGGGCTACGCCCCGGGGCCCGGGGCGGGGCAGAGCCCCCAGGCCAACAGCATGGGCCCGGCGGGCCAGTACCCCAGCCGCCCCATCCCGAACCACGTGTCGCACTCGCAGTTCGCCGGCTACCAGGTGCGGTTCCTCGCCCCTCCCGCTCTGTGGCGTCTCCCGTTTCAGCGCTGGAGCAGACGGAAACCATACGCACCCAGAAAAAATTAGCTGGGTCCCTGTATAGCTCTGCTCTGCCAGTTGTCGAAGGAGTTTGATCGACAGCCGACAGGTTGCAGCACTGAAGCGGCGGCGCTGCACCAGTCCGGAGCGCCCTTTTTTTTCTTTTTTTTTTTCCCGTTGAGCTGGACATATATGATAAATGCCTTGTCAGGACTTGAAAGTCCCATCATTAAAAAAATATATTAAATATAAATGAATAAAAATTTTGGAAAAAATGTATGGTCTCATTTTAGGCCTACTTAAATATAAAAATGAAATAAAAATTTACAAAATTCAATTATTTTTTTTTTAGATTTCTAGGCAGGAAAGGGTTAATTATTAGGAATTGACTAAATAAGCAGATCATTGTGATTGTGATTGTGGACGTGACCACATTAAGTACGCTGCGATGGATCTGGCTTCAGTTCTTGTCGAGATTTTTTTTCATATGGTAATGGATAGAGAATACTTTAAGGGCTCAGTGCAGGTATACAACTTGGTCTGTTTTTGGAGTGCACATGTAATGCTTCCAAAAGATTTTTTTAATGTTTTGTGTACTTGCAATTTCAGCCAAATTCTTAATACATAGTACTACAGAGAAAGGAAGTTACCTTTTTTTTAGTGATAATGTTAAGTTATGATGTTTTTTAAATACTGCATTTCATGGATGGTAATACTTTTACAGGATGATAACGTTTATTTCTTGCTGTTGTAAACATGTAAGAAGCAAATCTTCTCCAAACAGGGTCTATCTAAGAAAATGTCTCGTTTGCTTCAGCAGGAACGAGCTTCCTTCTGTGGATGTCGTTTTTAACACCGGCTCAATTTAGGTTGACGAGTCTCTCTTCCTTTGTGTGGATCCCATTTTGTTAATCTCAGTTTGGAAATGCACTTCATTTCATCCATCTCGCAGCACATCCCAGCATTAGAGTTGCAAGGTTCTAGCACCAGAGCACTCACCGTAGCTTGAATCCCGTCCCGGCCATTGTGGTACCAGCTGAATGGTGTCTTAAGGCCGAGGCCACATAGAAAGCTTTGCTATGTTCGCTGCGCCAGGCGGCCAGACAGGATAGTCCAGTTCGCGATGTTGGAGAGACGCGTGCCGTGGGATTCCAGTGGTGATTCTGACGATGATAGTATCCTGCTGGCCAGTGGCGTACCCAGGAGGAGGGGTTTTTTGGGGGTTTAAACCCCCTCCGAAAATGTGAAGAAAAAATCTAGAATGGTGAAAGTAAAAAAATTCCCAGTCCCAGCCAAATAGGTACGATGGTCTATGGGCAGCGCTCAATCTACCAAACTTTGTGATATGTTTTCACGTCAGTGTATACATTAGGTGTTAGTATTACATTTGTAGTCTGCTACCGTGAATTACTTGAATTTTTTTACAAATTAGTTTGTGTTATATAAAAACTAAGAATTGTTTCTGTGCTACGTTTATCTCAATTTCTGCATAATTTTGGATTGTATTTCTGCAGTTTTAACTAGACATTATATGTGTGAATTTTATACCCTTTGTTTTTACTCGTAGAGAGAACTTAATTTGTGTGTGTGAATGCAGTAAAAAGCAAACCATCATTATCAGTGATTTAAGTTGCACAGAATGTGGATACTTTAATGCATGCTATGATTCTCATGGTATTAAAATAATACTGATTTTGAGCGGACGAGACCCTGGGTTTGATAAAGGTATCTTTGTTTGATTCTTGTCTAAAACAAAATTTAGTACTATACTAAAAATTAATCTTTTTTTCTACCAGCAGTATATTCAATAATTAAAACTTCTTAAATAGCACCAATTTTCACCTAGAAATCCAAATTTTCCCGGCAGAGGACCCCCGGGCCCCCCTCTTTATTTTTGAAACCGGTGTTCGTTCCTAATAAAAAAAACTTAAAACCCCCCCCAAAAAAAATTCCTGGGTGCTTCTGGCTCTCGCAGTATGTGAGCGTAAGAGGAAATGGGTTCATGAAATTAATATAAAAACAAAATAATTTGAAGAGTTTCATCATTTGATGCAGCAGTTGCTTATGACAAGACCAAATTTATGGATTGTTTCAGTGTAAATTCAACTCGGTTTGGTAGCATTCCCTTGGGTTTAAATCCCAGGCATTGTCCTGCATATCCTCCTGCCTTCTGTATTCTTCCGTCGATTTATTCCATAAACATTGGTATTTTCGTAATCTTTTAATTAACTTTTCCATCGACTTGACAATACTGAGAGAAATCAAACTTCATAAAAAGCAAATGCAAAAGTACAGCACAGTTCCACGCTGGTGTTTCTGTTTATCTGCACATGCATGAAGACGGCGACGTTTTAGGAAACTAGCCGACAACCAAACACCTGGTGACGTCGCCAACATAGCGAACACAGCTCGGTGTGGCCAGTGACACCTGAGATGCAGCTGGCTGTATTTTACTCACGCAGCGAACATAGCGAATATAGCGCCCTGTGTGGCCATAGCCTTTACTCTAGGCAATGGACTAGTCATTCCTATTGCGTTGCTGTAGTTCTGGTGGAATACCTTCTTGTTGAAAATGTATTCTCAACTGATTGATGGTTACTAAATTTTAGCTCACGGGATATTTAGGGTGGATTCACAGCAGAGCCACCAAGTTAGTTCGTTTTTTGAATGGTGCAGAGTGGAATTGAGTTTTCGGCTCCTTCTGTGACCATAAGACATCACCGGTGCATTAAAGAGCCCATACACTCATTGCAATAGTGAGGCGGGATGATAAGCGCGACGCTCGCTGGTGCTTCCAGCGCGGTATAGCCTCTAAGCGCAAGTCTCTGAACTGGCGCGCATTCGTCTCGTCGTCACAGGATAACTGTGAAATTTGAGCGGTGACCATAACATTATATGGCGGAGAAATGAAGATAAAGGTGTTATGCAAGCCCCTTAAGTGCTTTCAAGAATCTGTACTGATTGTTTTATGCCTAAAAATTACTCTGAAAACACGCGTTTTAGGCATTTTAACGCTTCTAAAAATACAGTTTAAAAACTTAATCCGAAATTAAAAGTACTTTTCGGTCCTCAGCGAACTCTTAAATGCTATTCGTAAATAGGCCCCACTCGGATATCTTGAGTAGTTTTGAAATCGCGTTGTTTTTCCTGATGCTCTGCACACCGTATGTGTGCCCAGGTAGGCGGGCCCCTTAAGATAAAAGATGTAATTGATGCAAGCACCTTGCGTGCTATCGAAAATCTTTACCGGAAATGGTTTTTTTTTATAAAGCTCTGCACACGGAATGTGTGCTTAGGTAGGCAACGAGGCAGAACTGGGCAAGTGCTGGTACTGCAGTTGAGCTGTGTGCATTTAATGGAGGAAACAAAATTTTTTGCACTTTTAAATTACTCACGTTTTACACTCCTAGGCCCTTCATCTTTCTAGATAAAGCCTAAATTAGTATCCAAGACTCCCTAAGATACATAATTATCCATCCTCTATATCCGGGATGCCTACCGCCAAACAGCCAATGACTGAAATGCGATTCGAGGGCCGGCGTGGTGCATGCCGAGCCGGGCGCTTGGGAGGGGGTCGCGTCTCTCCCTCGACATGCCGAGGGAGCAGTGGGGGCGTTCACACGCGAAGGGCGACAATAGCTCTCGCTCCCCACTCTTAAGGGGAGTCTGACAGTAAAAAAATTAAAATATTGACTTTTATAATTTTTAGTGCCAAAATAAAATTTCGACTTTCCTGAATAAAATGATATGAGTGTTATTGCGAAAGCTTTTTTCCGTCTTTAATTTTTTAACTTTCAAATTTTAAATGCTAAAAAAAATATATATTTTTTTTGACCTTTCTGAATACAATCTAAATACTTTCTAGTACTCTCTTCAATAAAAAAATATAATGAATACTGAATAGTATATTTTCAAAAATTTGGAGCCTTACTTGAGATTTGATTGATGTATAGACCTTTCCAACTTTGTTCTTGATTTATGGAAAACTACATTTTCTATCAAATTTAACCCATTATCTCAAAAACTATTACACTACAATCGTTCAAACTTTTAGCATAGCTGGAGATAGTAATTGTGAAATAACTGTACTATAAATATGAAGTTGTTTTTTGAAATAATTAATTTGGATAATTAATTATATTGAAATTTTTGGAAAAATACTATTATTTGTTAAATTTTTTAGTAACTTTTTCCAAAAGCACATACAACAATCAATTATAGTACAGTATGATAAAAAAACATATAAAATATAACATATTTAAAATCTAGAAGGGTTAGGTTTAATGGTTTCCAAGATGATGGGACACAAACATAGGAATTTCAACCTGGGCAAGATAGGACAGTCAGACTCCCCTTAAGTGTAGATGGGTTTTCACGTGGAGTTGTTAGTTGATTCAGTGCATCGTCGGACGTCGCCGGGTGCTGCGGACGAGCTGTGAGGGGTCGCTGAGAGCAAGGGGGTGTGTGGTGTGTGCCGGCAGGCGTGGGGCGGCCCGGGGATGGGGCAGGCGCCCCCCGGCCCGGCCATGATGGGCGCGAAGGCCCCCGGCATGCAGCCCGGCGTCGCGCCGCCGGCGACCAACACCCCGGGACCTCGCCCTCACACCCCGCCCCACTACCTCAAGCACCACCTGCAGGTACCGTCGGCTGAACAGTGTGTGTACGGTGGGAAGCTACTTGGGAGAGTTCCTTACCCCCCAACACTGCCTTTCCTACTCCACGGCTCGTCAGTCCAGTGGAGGGGTGTAAATGTTTGATTCTTAAACAAAAAATACTTTATGGATAAGTAAGTTCAGGACAGTTTTAATAAATAGTGAGGAGAACACATCAGAATTAGGCCCTACAAAATTTAAAATCAAATGCAACAAACATCAGGGACACATCCAAATTCCGAATAGGCAGAGATGATTTTCAATTCTTTTAACTTTAACTTACGTTTTCCAAATATTACTTTTCGTTTTAGCTAAAATCTTTACTTACTACAATGGAAAAGTATTACAAAATACTCTTTTCTTGCAACTTGTTTCCAAATATTCTTTCACATTCTTGATTCTTCTAGTTGAAATAGTCTCCTTTCTCCTGGGACAAGTTTTTTAAACCCTTTTATGACTCTATTTACTAATTCTGCAGAAGTAATTTGTTGTTTTACAAAAGGCAAAAACAAATTATTAAGTCTATCCTGCGTTTTTGCAGACCAGAGTTTCGTTCTGACATGTGTCAATTTGGAAAATGCAGTGATGGGGAGCTGGCGAGGTAGTTCACAAACACCCGGTGCTCAGTTTGCCCAAGAAGATGAGGTGGTCAGAAGCAGACACTTACTTGTATAATCGTACCATGAAAATGAGCATGGGTCAAACAAGGAACATTCTGTGGGTGGCTTAATGAGGATTGTATTTTCTCTCTCGCGTGCTCTGCTGAAGTTACCCGTCCGTACCTCTGGCAACAATGCTTTTGCACAATTTTCCAAATGTTTTCCTAGAGCGCGGCGGCGAAGTAGTTTTATCTTTAATTTTTTTTATTATACAAGAAAGTAAAAAAGTTGACATTAATAGTGCGAAACTGGGTACCTCAGGAAGTTGAAGCTAGACTTAATATTTTATTATTTATAATGTATGTGGGTAAAGAACACGAGTTTCGCATATACGTAAAGAAATAAATAGGTAATATTTTGAATATTGTTAGGATGGAGTCTGTGGAGTAGGTGCTTTCTTCTAAATTTGAAGCGGGAAGCCGCTTCTGTGCTGAGCCATCCGTTATGTGATTCTGTGCGTGGACAGCTCCTCCACCATTTATAGGACAGTAGAGTAGTCAGGATATTTCACTTGCCCTACTTGCTATCACACTTACTCTGCGCATTAATAATCAATCCTGTTACTTGCTCCTATTCACTATATCATTTACTCCACCTGTGCAAACTCTTCTTTAGTACTAAAATATAGTGTAAATTTTTTATAACAGCATGTTTAGAAATATATTTTTTTTGGCATTGTGGTTGTACAATTGTCATAAGTTCAGTTCATTTTACTCACAGTTTAATACAGTAAAACTTGATTAACCATCACCATCCGGGCCAGAGCTCTTTACAGTTAACTGAAGAGACCAGTAACAGAAACCTCGTAATACATATGTACAGTTGCATGATTTTACTGTGAGCTTGTAAGGGAAGTGAAAATAAAATCCTTTAAAAGTAGATATTATGTACATACTGTATTTAATTTTACAAAAAAAAAAATTAATATAAACTTTAATACGTATTTTTAGGCTATAACGGATAACAGTAACTGATGGTTAAATGAGTGATGGTTAATCAGAGTTTTGCTGTAAGTATAAATAGTTTGTTTTATGTAATGAAACTATTAAACAGTACAGGCATTCAAAAGGGGTAGTTAAATATTGATGCATTCTTACTCTGTAACCACACTGGTCCAAGTTCACCAGAATCTCCACTCTCTGGTATTTGTAAAATATTATTATATTTATATTTTAAATTTTTATGTTATATATTTTCATAAATGAAATGTTCCCACAACTTTTTGTGTTTTTTTTTTTTTAATCTGGCTGTTGTATATTGAAGTCATTTTGGATTTTTCTTGGTAGGAAATTCCAGGCCGACCTATGTTTTTGCGAGTGGTTTTTATGAGCAACAACCTTGGCCCCGGTTCAGGTCGATACACGTTGGTGGTGTTGTGCGTGTTTGCCGTTGGCATCAGAAGCGTGGATGTGGTTGTGTGGCGTTGTACGTGTTTGCCGTTGGCGTCGGAAGCGTGGAGGTGGTAAGGTGGCGTTGCGTGTGTTTGCCGTTGGCGTCGGAAGCGTGGAGGTGGTAAGGTGGCGTTGCGTGTGTTTGCCGTTGGCATCAGAAGCGTGGATGTGGTTGTGTGGCGTTGTACGTGTTTGCCGTTGGCGTCGGAAGCGTGGAGGTGGTAAGGTGGCGTTGCGTGTGATAGCCGTTGGCATCAGAAGCGTGGATGTGGTTGTGTGGCGTTGTACGTGTTTGCCGTTGGCGTCGGAAGCGTGGAGGTGGTAAGGTGGCGTTGCGTGTGTTTGCCGTTGGCATCAGAAGCGTGGATGTGGTTGTGTGGCGTTGTACGTGTTTGCCGTTGGCGTCGGAAGCGTGGAGGTGGTAAGGTGGCGTTGCGTGTGTTTGCCGTTGGTGTCGGAAGCGTGGAGGTGGTAAGGTGGCGTTGCGTGTGTTTGCCGTTGGCATCAGAAGCGTGGATGTGGTTGTGTGGCGTTGTACGTGTTTGCCGTTGGCGTCGGAAGCGTGGAGGTGGTAAGGTGGCGTTGCGTGTGTTTGCCGTTGGCATCAGAAGCGTGGATGTGGTTGTGTGGCGTTGTACGTGTTTGCCGTTGGCGTCGGAAGCGTGGAGGTGGTAAGGTGGCGTTGCGTGTGTTTGCAGTTGGTGTCGGAAGCGTGGAGGTGGTAAGGTGGCGTTGCGTGTGTTTGCCGTTGGCATCAGAAGCGTGGATGTGGTTGTGTGGCGTTGTACGTGTTTGCCGTTGGCGTCGGAAGCGTGGAGGTGGTAAGGTGGCGTTGCGTGTGTTTGCCGTTGGCGTCGGAAGCGTGGAGGTGGTAAGGTGGCGTTGCGTGTGTTTGCTGTTGGCATCAGAAGCGTGGATGTGGTTGTGTGGCGTTGTACGTGTTTGCCGTTGGCGTCGGAAGCGTGGAGGTGGTAAGGTGGCGTTGCGTGTGTTTGCCGTTGGCATCAGAAGCGTGGATGTGGTTGTGTGGCGTTGTACGTGTTTGCCGTTGGCGTCGGAAGCGTGGAGGTGGTAAGGTGGCGTTGCATGTGGTTGGCGTCGGAAGCGTCGAGGTGGTAAGGTGGCGTTGCGTGTGTTTGCCGTTGGCATCAGAAGTGTGGATGTGGTTGTGTGGCGTTGTACGTGTTTGCCGTTGGCGTCGGAAGCGTGGAGGTGGTAAGGTGGCGTTGCGTGTGTTTGCCGTTGGCATCAGAAGCGTGGATGTGGTTGTGTGGCGTTGTACGTGTTTGCCGTTGGCGTCGGAAGCGTGGAGGTGGTAAGGTGGCGTTGCGTGTGTTTGCCGTTGGCATCAGAAGCGTGGATGTGGTTGTGTGGCGTTGTACGTGTTTGCCGTTGGCGTCGGAAGCGTGTAGGTGGTAAGGTGGCGTTGCGTGTGTTTGCCGTTGGCGTCGGAAGCGTGGAGGTGGTAAGGTGGCGTTGCGTGTGTTTGCCGTTGGTGTCGGAAGCGTGGAGGTGGTAAGGTGGCGTTGCGTGTGTTTGCCGTTGGCATCAGAAGCGTGGATGTGGTTGTGTGGCTTTGTACGTGTTTGCCGTTGGCGTCGGAAGCGTGGAGGTGGTAAGGTGGCGTTGCGTGTGTTTGCCGTTGGCATCAGAAGCGTGGATGTGGTTGTGTGGCGTTGTACGTGTTTGCCGTTGGCATCGGAAGCGTGGAGGTGGTAAGGTGGCGTTGCATGTGTTTGCCGTTGGCGTCGGAAGCGTGGAGGTGGTAAGGTGGCGTTGCGTGTGTTTGCCGTTGGCATCAGAAGCGTGGATGTGGTTGTGTGGCATTGTACGTGTTTGCCGTTGGCGTCGGAAGCGTGGAGGTGGTAAGGTGGCGTTGCGTGTGTTTGCCGTTGGCATCAGAAGCGTGGATGTGGTTGTGTGGCGTTGTACGTGTTTGCCGTTGGCGTCGGAAGCGTGGAGGTGGTAAGGTGGCGTTGCGTGTGTTTGCCGTTGGCATCAGAAGCGTGGATGTGGTTGTGTGGCGTTGTACGTGGTTGGCGTCGGAAGCGTGGAGGTGGTAAGGTGGCGTTGCGTGTGTTTGCCGTTGGTGTCGGAAGCGTGGAGGTGGTAAGGTGGCGTTGCGTGTGTTTGCCGTTGGCATCAGAAGTGTGGATGTGGTTGTGTGGCATTGTACGTGTTTGCCGTTGGCGTCGGAAGCGTGGAGGTGGTAAGGTGGCGTTGCGTGTGTTTGCCGTTGGCGTCGGAAGCGTGGAGGTGGTAAGGTGGCGTTGCGTGTGTTTGCCGTTGGTGTCGGAAGCGTGGAGGTGGTAAGGTGGCGTTGCGTGTGTTTGCCGTTGGCATCAGAAGCGTGGATGTGGTTGTGTGGCTTTGTACGTGTTTGCCGTTGGCGTCGGAAGCGTGGAGGTGGTAAGGTGGCGTTGCGTGTGTTTGCCGTTGGTGTCGGAAGCGTGGAGGTGGTAAGGTGGCGTTGCGTGTGTTTGCCGTTGGCATCAGAAGTGTGGATGTGGTTGTGTGGCGTTGTACGTGTTTGCCGTTGGCGTCGGAAGCGTGTAGGTGGTAAGGTGGCGTTGCGTGTGTTTGCCGTTGGCGTCGGAAGCGTGGAGGTGGTAAGGTGGCGTTGCGTGTGTTTGCCGTTGGTGTCGGAAGCGTGGAGGTGGTAAGGTGGCGTTGCGTGTGTTTGCCGTTGGCATCAGAAGCGTGGATGTGGTTGTGTGGCTTTGTACGTGTTTGCCGTTGGCGTCGGAAGCGTGGAGGTGGTAAGGTGGCGTTGCGTGTGTTTGCCGTTGGCATCAGAAGCGTGGATGTGGTTGTGTGGCGTTGTACGTGTTTGCCGTTGGCATCGGAAGCGTGGAGGTGGTAAGGTGGCGTTGCATGTGTTTGCCGTTGGCGTCGGAAGCGTTGAGGTGGTAAGGTGGCGTTGCGTGTGTTTGCCGTTGGCATCAGAAGCGTGGATGTGGTTGTGTGGCATTGTACGTGTTTGCCGTTGGCGTCGGAAGCGTGGAGGTGGTAAGGTGGCGTTGCGTGTGTTTGCCGTTGGCATCAGAAGCGTGGATGTGGTTGTGTGGCGTTGTACGTGTTTGCCGTTGGCGTCGGAAGCGTGGAGGTGGTAAGGTGGCGTTGCGTGTGTTTGCCGTTGGTGTCGGAAGCGTGGAGGTGGTAAGGTGGCGTTGCGTGTGTTTGCCGTTGGCATCAGAAGCGTGGATGTGGTTGTGTGGCGTTGTACGTGTTTGCCGTTGGCGTCGGAAGCGTGGAGGTGGTAAGGTGGCGTTGCGTGTGTTTGCCGTTGGCATCAGAAGCGTGGATGTGGTTGTGTGGCGTTGTACGTGTTTGCCGTTGGCGTCGGAAGCGTGGAGGTGGTAAGGTGGCGTTGCGTGTGTTTGCAGTTGGTGTCGGAAGCGTGGAGGTGGTAAGGTGGCGTTGCGTGTGTTTGCCGTTGGCATCAGAAGCGTGGATGTGGTTGTGTGGCGTTGTACGTGTTTGCCGTTGGCGTCGGAAGCGTGGAGGTGGTAAGGTGGCGTTGCGTGTGTTTGCCGTTGGCGTCGGAAGCGTGGAGGTGGTAAGGTGGCGTTGCGTGTGTTAGCTGTTGGCATCAGAAGCGTGGATGTGGTTGTGTGGCGTTGTACGTGTTTGCCGTTGGCGTCGGAAGCGTGGAGGTGGTAAGGTGGCGTTGCGTGTGTTTGCCGTTGGCATCAGAAGCGTGGATGTGGTTGTGTGGCGTTGTACGTGTTTGCCGTTGGCGTCGGAAGCGTGGAGGTGGTAAGGTGGCGTTGCATGTGTTTGCCGTTGGCGTCGGAAGCGTGGAGGTGGTAAGGTGGCGTTGCGTGTGTTTGCCGTTGGCATCAGAAGTGTGGATGTGGTTGTGTGGCGTTGTACGTGTTTGCCGTTGGCGTCGGAAGCGTGGAGGTGGTAAGGTGGCGTTGCGTGTGTTTGCCGTTGGCATCAGAAGCGTGGATGTGGTTGTGTGGCGTTGTACGTGTTTGCCGTTGGCGTCGGAAGCGTGGAGGTGGTAAGGTGGCGTTGCGTGTGTTTGCCGTTGGCATCAGAAGCGTGGATGTGGTTGTGTGGCGTTGTACGTGTTTGCCGTTGGCGTCGGAAGCGTGTAGGTGGTAAGGTGGCGTTGCGTGTGTTTGCCGTTGGCGTCGGAAGCGTGGAGGTGGTAAGGTGGCGTTGCGTGTGTTTGCCGTTGGTGTCGGAAGCGTGGAGGTGGTAAGGTGGCGTTGCGTGTGTTTGCCGTTGGCATCAGAAGCGTGGATGTGGTTGTGTGGCTTTGTACGTGTTTGCCGTTGGCGTCGGAAGCGTGGAGGTGGTAAGGTGGCGTTGCGTGTGTTTGCCGTTGGCATCAGAAGCGTGGATGTGGTTGTGTGGCGTTGTACGTGTTTGCCGTTGGCATCGGAAGCGTGGAGGTGGTAAGGTGGCGTTGCATGTGTTTGCCGTTGGCGTCGGAAGCGTGGAGGTGGTAAGGTGGCGTTGCGTGTGTTTGCCGTTGGCATCAGAAGCGTGGATGTGGTTGTGTGGCATTGTACGTGTTTGCCGTTGGCGTCGGAAGCGTGGAGGTGGTAAGGTGGCGTTGCGTGTGTTTGCCGTTGGCATCAGAAGCGTGGATGTGGTTGTGTGGCGTTGTACGTGTTTGCCGTTGGCGTCGGAAGCGTGGAGGTGGTAAGGTGGCGTTGCGTGTGTTTGCCGTTGGCATCAGAAGCGTGGATGTGGTTGTGTGGCGTTGTACGTGGTTGGCGTCGGAAGCGTGGAGGTGGTAAGGTGGCGTTGCGTGTGTTTGCCGTTGGTGTCGGAAGCGTGGAGGTGGTAAGGTGGCGTTGCGTGTGTTTGCCGTTGGCATCAGAAGTGTGGATGTGGTTGTGTGGCATTGTACGTGTTTGCCGTTGGCGTCGGAAGCGTGGAGGTGGTAAGGTGGCGTTGCGTGTGTTTGCCGTTGACGTCTGAAGCGTGGATGTGGTTGTGTGGCGTTTCACGTGTTTGCCGTTGGCGTCGGAGGCGTGATGGTGGTTGTGTGGCGTTGCAGCAGAAGATGGGGTTCGGGGTGTCTGGAGGCGGCGCGGTGGGCTACAGCAGCGGGCCGGGGCCGGGCCCCGGGAACGGGCCGGGCATGGGCCCGCCGGCGGTGGGCATGCACCACCACGCGGGGGGCATGGGGCCCCCGCCCCCCACCAGCAGCATGGGGCCCCCGGTGACGGCGGCCGCCCCCCAGCTGCCCAACAGCCATGGTCAGGAGGAGCCCATGCCCCCGCCCTCGGCGGCCGAGCTGGGCGCTGACGAGCCCGTCGTCACCACCGCCGCCTCCGCCCCTGGTGCGTCTCCAGTAGTGTTCAAGGAACTACTAGCGTAACAATGGACGGTCTCCGGGTAAGAGGTAACAAGTCAAGACTTCACTTTTTGCAGGAGAAACAAAAAAACTCTTAGATAAAAATTGAATTTAAATACTTAAATTTTTCTTGCATTATTCTTTTATTTACCAACATAGTTGCCAATGATTAAAAATGCATTACATATTCTAAGTATACTTAAGGGTTTAAGTGACACTTGTTCTCAAAAAAATAACCAAAATGTGACTTGTTACCTTTTACCCGGAGACCGTCCAATATAATTTTTTGGCGTGATAACGTCTTATAAATCGATGAACGCCAGCTGCACGAATGAAAAATGGTCACTTTCCGCCTGAGCCGAGTGTGCAAGAACCGGCCGACCACCGTGCGAGGAAATCTTCTATAATATCAAACAGGTTAAGGCGGGCTTTTTTCACTAATTGTCCGTGATTATATTTAAACAAATTATTTAAATTAAATTTTGCAAAAAACTGGAAATAATATTTGAAAATTAAAAAGTTATGCAATTAATCATCAATGTTTTCTTATGAAGTTATCACGTAGAATTATCGTCCGTAAACCAACTTTACAGACAACCCCCTTTTTTTCTCTCTCTCAATTTCTGAACATTGTGACAAATGTAGCTGGTTGCTGTGATTATCAATTTGAAGAAGGGTTTTTATTATTATTAATATTATTATTATTATTATTAATCTTCTCACTTGAAATCAATATTTATTTTCTATGAAGTATAGGAATTAATTCACCCTGCTTGTCTTCAGTTGACTTACTTGCATGTGTTGAAGTTTGTTTTAAAAAAAATTAGTTTTTTTTTTTTTTTTGTACTTTGATGCATAAATGGTAATATTAGTCCTACAGATACTTTTATATGTTTGCAAGTGGGGTCAGTCATGTCTCTGGTTCCTTACTCATTTCTGGCAGCGTGTGTTTTCTCCTCTCTCCGACGCCAATCACACAATCCGAACACCTCGCAAATTACGTTTGAAATATTTTCAATTAATTCCAAATTTTTACTTAGCAAGCTACCTTTGGTCAGTTCAAAAATCAAAGCCAAAAAAAAAGTCAATCAAAAAGCTACACTGTCGAACGGTGCCAACATTAGAATTCAAAACATCGTATAATATTTACCACCGACTATTAATTCTGCTACCATGAACATACAACTGTTGTACTCAAAGATTATTGGCTGTGTACTGGATGTTTCATTCACAATTTTATCATTGTCAATGGACTTCCCTAATATGATTATAGAAAAATCAAATATCAAAAAAATACACAACAATTTTGTTATACATTTTTAAAGTTGATAAATAACTACAAAACTACGCAATTAGTCTGGTGTCTGGATGTTAAAAACAATTTGCATAATTAAATTGGTATACACCAATAACATTCCTAAAAATAAATAACAATTTGTTGATAACTGAGAGAGAAATTATTATTAAAAAATTTTTTTTGCAACAAATTTCTTAAAATAGTTTTAAAAACATTTAAAACATCACAGATTTATTTGGATCTCCTTAAAATGTATTCTCTCGAAAGGAAAGTTTAACCACTGACTTTATAGACAGAAATGACACCAGTTTTCTTCTTTAATGTGTGTAATCACGATCGTTGCCAAAGCTTTCCAAATTGTTTCTCTTCCATGATCTGGCAAGAGTATTCATAGCCACGCTAATAATTCCAGCCGACCAACACCATAAAAACAATTTGAGCAGGCAGTACTTTGAGTTAATTGCATTGTATTTGAAGTATCGAAACTCACAAACTTGAGCTTCATCATTCTCACGAATAAGGAATATTTTTAAAACGAAAGCCAACTGTTTCACGAGGCTGAGCGTTGGTGCTCCCGAGCCTTCGTCTGCCTCGACACACACTTTGAGACCACGTGTCCCTGCTCGCGTCGGACGGCTTAACCCCCGCCGAGCCTGCCCGCCGAGTCGTTCTGGCACCGAGATCCGTGTGCGCGCCAGCTCCCAAGTCTGGCATAGCGTGGGTCATCACGACAGTTCACAAATACACTTTTAGTTCGCTCCATCCTAAGCGCCGTCCACTCGAGTAAGTTCAGCCTTTTCCTTTTAAAAACGTCTTTAAAACTTAGCTTACAAACATCACTAACTTTACACTTAAAATTTAAAAAAAAAAACACTAAACTAAAATAAACCATTTAACAAATAATAGTCTAGAATCATAAATGATCCAAGTAATTAAATTTACGAGGTAAAACCAACATTCGTAATGAGGCCAGGGAGCTTGCTTACCGAACCACCTCGGTGGGGAACTGTTGGAACCGAACGGGACGCCGGCAGGTCTGGCAGTGAAACGGGGTTTGTCCGCTCAGTCGCAGGCACCGCAACGAACGTGGCCCCTTCCGCCCCGGGCAGCGTGACGTCGGTGGTGACCACGGGGCCCGACGGCGCGCCCATCGACGAGGTCTCCCAGCAGTCCACGCTGTCCAACGCCTCCGCAGGTAACGACACCCCGGGGCGCAGTGCTGGGGGCTTGCGAGAGTCACTCATGCTCTCTGTCTTCTTGAATAGGCTTGGGAACTATGTTAAATCATTGGCAGGTATGTGCTGTGATTGCTTCAGTAGCAAACACCTGTCAATGAAAAGACAAATTTATTCATGTGTGTTAAATAGCCTGTTTAACGGCTGATTGCATCATTTTGTGCGTGCTGACTAAAGTAGCTAAAAGTTATTTTTCTTAATTTGCCATCTTGGGCACTTGCCTCCTTGGGAATGGTAACAAAATGGTCTCTAATCCTCAAGGTTAAGGGTTCAAGTGTGGCTTAATCGGACATACAAAGGTACATACAATCTCGGTAAGAGTCATTCCATATCAAATCAACCAAAGAAAAAATTAATTTAGAAACTTCATGTTTCAGATTTATATGATTTTTTTGTATTTTGATTATAAGAACTTAATACATTATAAATCCATTTTTTTTTTAAATTTATATCTTGAGTAGTTTTTTTGTATTAAATTTTTGAAAAATGCCAAGTGTATTTTGCCCCCCCCCCCCCCCCCCCCCCCTCCCTCAAAAACCTTGAAGTGGGGGCAAACGGGGGCAAAGAAAGTGCAATGTAATCAATTTTTAGATAATAAAACTGCTTAAATAGTACCATTTTCCACCTTGAAATACATGGGGGGGGGGGGGGATCGATGATTCTTTATAAAAAGGTATATTGCCCCCCCCCCCCCCCCCCTTTGGAAATTTAGTTGTTGCGCCCCTGCGTGCTTTGTATTAATCAAAGAACACTGGATGAATGTAAGGTAAGATTTGTTATCCGTGTTTTATAATTTGTAAAAAAATTTTAGTCTATAACAATAAAATTTGAATACTTTACTAAGTCAAAATTTGATGTAAAATTATGCTACTCTTCCTTGCTGCAACTATTTCTTAAGGCAGCATGGTATATAAACCAGAGCTAAATGAATTAATTAAAAACTGAAGGTTACTTGAAGACAAAACTTCTGCCTCGGTAATTTCGAACATTTAATTGCTGCGGAAGAAACAACGTTCGAGAATTGTCTTTTTGGGACGTCTGCTAATAAAGTTGGCAAATAACATTATGTAGGATTGTTGTTTTGCAGTTTTTCAATGTTGTCTTCCAAAAACCAATAACGTCCAACTGATGCTTAAAGCATTTATTCATCTACCATGCCCCCTTAAGCATCTACTAAACTTCTCATTTTTATTTACTCATGATCCCATTGATTCTCCACCTTGAAATTTGGCACAAATCTAACCAATATATGTAGGAATAACATACTTTTATTTAAAAAAAAATCGAAAATGGTGTTTTTTAGAAATTCAATATTAAAAATTTTGAAAACAAATAAACATTATTTTTTTTTCCGAAGTTGGTCATGTTACATATCAAATTGAAGCCCATTCAATGACCTTTAAAATGAGCTGTCAAACAGCCTTTTAGCACCATTATATGGAAACCTACAAGTATTTGAGTGATCCAAAACATTGCTAAAATTGGCTATTTTTGCAATTTTCAAAAATTTATACAAAAAGAACTACTCAAAATTTTTTTTTAGAAAAAATAGTTTTATAATGTATTTAGTTGATATTACCAATATACAAAAAAAACGTGAAAATCTAAGGTGTAGAGGTTAAAGCCTCTGGTTGATTTCATATGGAATGACCCGTAAACCTTATTAATGCATTTTCCAAAGTAGCATGTGGCATTTGCATAAGTTCAAAATTGGTACCCGGTACCTAGCATTTTTTGTTTTTTGGAATTTTTGGTAAACCATTACAAAAGCAGCAGAACACAGTTATCTAATGGCACCGTCACCATAAGTTCAGGTCGATGATGTAAAGCGTGCAATGTATGTGATGCCAGCCTGCTTCATCCTCGGCTCTGCTATCTTGGAGCTCAGAACTTGCAAAATGGTTCCAGCTGCTTTGCTTTGTTTTGCAGTAATCCTCCGAAGTTTGATTTATCACCAAGTGGAAGGGAGTAAAATAAACTCTTTAGTAACAAGCACCAAAACAAAAATTTTCCCTATTTAATAAATTAAAATTATATTTTCCTTTTTATCTATAAACCTGCATAATTTGTATCTTTTGAGGAGTCCCTCAATATCAGTTTTTTTTCATACAAATATGAATATCAGATTATTCACGAATACAAATATTGAATTCGATTAGTAAGAATAAGAATTATAATGCCACTAAAAAAAAAAATCTCTTGTCATGTAACAACTTCGGAGAATTATGTAATAATACTAAAGTGAAAGATTGCTTAATTTAAATTAGCTACAATGATTATATGGAAAATGTTTATTAGAATTTTTAATATGAAAAAATTATTTTTTATTTTTGCAGTTAACCTAACCTAACCTCACCTCATCACCTCAACCAACCTACC
This sequence comes from Bacillus rossius redtenbacheri, assembly GCF_032445375.1. NCBI lineage: Eukaryota > Metazoa > Arthropoda > Insecta > Phasmatodea > Bacillidae > Bacillus > Bacillus rossius. The sequence continues at coordinate 13,759,377 of NC_086344.1, read as the reverse complement.
AACCCACTTTATTTCAGTTCCTATTCGCCTTATTTTCATGAACCGTGATCCTTTGTAATATATTTTACGAAAAAGTGTTATCTTTTATTTAAAATGATGTATGACCATATTAGTGATTGAATGAGCTCATATTTACATATTTAAACTTTAGTTATTTGAGTTTTCGTTGTTAACGGCAGTCAGGTAAATTGTATTTTATATCAGCAATGTTACACAATTTTTGCTAATTTCATCTTGAATGTTAAACCATTATTTACGTTTTTCGTATACTTTTGAGTGGCAATGTCTGTTTCGTCATAGATGTACACAGCAAATAAGATGCTACTATATCACATGGTGTTAGTTTGTGATCTGTAAAAAATTCTGTTCTTTTTTAAAGTGGAGAAAAAATTAGTTTCCTGGAAGAGTGTGGGAAAATATAATACAATACAGACATATCATGGTAATGAAAGACATCTTACCTAAATTGTGTTTAATGAACTTTTTGTATGTCCCTTTGTTTTCATTTATGTTGGTTGATTTTCTAACATCTAGAAACAAACACATTGTATATATTTGTCCTGGTTAATGCCAGACAATAGGAGTTGGTGTGCTGCTTCCTTTTCAAAATACCAATTTTATTTAGGAACCATAATATTAAAATAAAATAAAATGCTAAGTTGATATCCTGGCTTAAAAGAATTCCAGCCTTTTATCCTGCAGAGCATTCAAGCATAACACACCATAAAGCACCGAAATGCAACTATAACCATGAAATTAATCAGTATTTTTTATCAAAAATGTAATATTTTAATGTAGAGATGGACGAGTTGAGGTTTTTTGGCGTCGAGTCGAGCCGAGTTTAGCAATTCATATTTCGAGTCGAGTCGAGTTCGAGCCACAAAACTTTTGAAGGGGTCGAGTCAGTTCGAATTTCAGAATTTTATATTTTTTTGCATCAAATATGATAAATAAAATATTACTACACATCCATTGATATAAGAATTGTGTATCCAAGATGCTTCTGCACTATTTAAACATTTTAAATGATTAATTAGCAAATCATTGTTATTCAAATATAAAAAACTAAGCTTATGTGGTCTACCGTGTTTCGATTTATTCTCCATGTAAAATCCACTTAATATTTGTATCAGTATTTACTTTTACCGAAATTCCGAAATTCGTATGCCGTTGTTTTTGGCTTCTCACTAGTCAGTGTTGCAAACGTCGAGTTATATAACTTCTCAATGTAAATACACTTTTCGCGGCAAGATTATTCGCCCGGAACTGTTACAACTACAAGAATATCAATATGTTTAATAATTAAATATTTCATGCATTTGATTTGGCGATCAGTAAGTGATTGCCAAATAAAATGCATGAGCGTTATTATTATTATTATATTTTATTCAAACAAAAAGAAAGTAATTTAATCTTAAACGTTATTGACATGCAGCGCTGCTTAGCGGAGCACAGCTTCTCACGCTTCACGGCTTGGTGTTATTTACTAAATATTATAATATAATTATTTAGTGTTTTTATTTTTAGGTTACGGAAATCTCTTGTTTATACGAGTTATTATAAACTGGGCACGATAAACGTGATGATTATTAATACATGTGCGTTTTGGTACAAATTTTTCTTCAGTGAAAATCCATTGATGTATCTTGTAAACAAATGCGGTAGGTACCGTATTTGAAGTAAACACAGGATGTAAAACAAAACGAAAACAGTGCACGCTGTTTTCCAAGCCTTTTTTATATATAAAATGGTCATGTGACATAATTTTGTCCTATAAACTGTCGCCACTATCGACAAAATCAATTACGACGTCACGTTCATAAATGAAGGTAGGCCTAGGTTTGGTTGCACTTGTACCTATTATAGCGCCGTAGCACGGTAGCGGGCAAGGTTAGGTTTGCACGGGATTTGTTTTGTTTGAAGGTCATTATCAATTCATGCTGTATTAATGACTTGGCGAAAACGTTAAGACAACCTATAATAAAGTGCTATAATGTCACGATGCTGGTACTTAACTCGAAACGTGTTTCGAGTCTCGAACTTGATAAAATATGTGACTCTGTTTTCGAGTCGAGTCAATCTGACCCAACTCGGCTCAGCTCGACTCGATAAACCAAGACTCGACCCATCTCTATTTTAATGTATTAATTTCATTGAATGTAATTTATTCATCATGAAGTTATTACCAAAGTATACATACTAAATAAATAGTCTTAAAAAAATTCATTCTTTTTTTTTCTTGCAACCGTTCTTACACACAAATACTTCCCAATTTCTTTTTATTGTTCTGAGTAATTTGTCATACGCGTGCATGTTATAAATTATGACGTTTGAAAAGTGCAGTGTGTGCAGTCGAATGAAAATGTCCTGGGTTGTAAGCATCATAAAAATATTTGTGTATTTGCTCAAGGATATTTGGAATAGTTTTTAGTGTTTTTGTTTTTTCTTAATTTATATTATTCATTAAGCTTCTTTAATTTATTGCATTCGATAGTGTGGACTCAATGTTCAGTGTAAAAGTGTTTTTTTTTTAATTTTTAATAATGTAGTGTGACAACACGAGTAAATTGCAAAACCGGCCTATTGCTGAATTTTGTTCGTGTATAAAATAAAATAAATAAATGAATGAATAGATCTGCGTGAATAGACACTGATGTGTTCTTCTCCGTGGTGAATGAGTGGAAGCTGGCGTGTGACACGGCCGGTGTCCGTGTAGCGTGGAGGGTCGTGTCGGTGCGTGTCGCAGCGTCCGGGGAGGACCCCAGCTGCACGCCCAAGTCGCGCAAGGACGGCGGCGCGGTGGGCGGCTACCACAGCCACCCGGCGACCCCTCAGAGCACGGTGGCCTCTCCCGGCGCGGCCAGCATGACGTCCGTGCACGAGGACTACGGCGAGGTGAACAGCCCCAGCTGGCCGCGCACGCCCGCCAGCCCGGTAAGCCACGGCGCTCCCTCCCTCTCTCTCGCCCGTGTGTGTGCCGTGTGTGTGTTTTGGCCTGCCGGCAGGGGTGGGATTGCACCGAGTTGTTGTTTATTTACAGGTGTTTAACAGCCATGTGCACCAAGACCCATACCGAGCCAAGGTCACTACCATCATGCTCAGTTATTTATACTACGCTCTTTTTATTATCTCTCTCTATCTCTTTTTTGCTGTTGTGGCTTCTCCCGGTACTAACGTGGCTGTGCATCCTCCGTCCCGCCTCCCATGTGTTTAGCGTCGGTGTGTGTGTTCGGGACCGAGCGCCGGCTCTCTCTCTCTCTCTCTCTCTCTCTCTCTCTCTCTCTCCGCTCCCGCATGCTGGCGGCTTCTTTCCCCACCTGCGCTTCCCCGCCTGCGATCTGCTGCATGCCTCTCTTGTTTTTTGTCTGTGCTTGTTGGTTCACCTGTGTCCTCGGCGCTCCTCTCGTAGGGATCTTCGCGTGACCGTACCGGCAAGGTTTCACTGAACTGTCGAAAGAACTGGGAAACTACAAAAAAAAATGAACGAATGCTTCCGAAAGCGCTCATAAGGTTTTTAAGATAACGTTAAAAAAAAAGTAGATTTCAAATATTGGTCGAGTCTACAGCAGTAAAATAAAGGTTATTTTCTGCTATTCCCATAGTTGATACACCACAAAAGAAAATATATATACATATACACAGGTAATTTGAATCTGTTTCACCACCTGCCTTCTAAAGAAGGCTGGCTTAATGTCACGGCATGTAATAGTTCCATCTTTCTTATAATTAGAGACAAGATTTTATGTTTTTATTTTTAGTCTAATTTCGTTTTTAAAACAGAAGATTTCTGTGTTATTGTTATTATTTTTAGAAAAGCTATTTTGTAATGCCTACTCCACCAAAATAATAGTAATATTTATATGCTTCATTTTTAGGATAAAATAATTTTTAATAAAGTGATCTAAAACAGATACATTCAGAAAAATAAAAATAAATTAGCGGGCATAAAAGTAATTCAATAAGAAAATGCACAATAAAACAAATTTAATTAAATATCTGATACATTTACTTTGGCACAATTTATTGTCCATAAATGACATTCCTTGGATTTCAAGCATGGGGAAGATTATTTTATTTTATGGTTTGATTTAAGTTTTGGTTATATGCTACTTAATTCCTTGGTATAACTTGCGTTTCGATGCTGTATAGTGTATTACATGCATTTTGTTGTGCATGCTTTTCTGTGTTACTTCGGTTTTATCGCAATTCACCAAATAATCTTGTCTCTACTTATAATGTGATTCTCTAACCTCCAGGCCTGTTTAATCGACACTTTTGTATGTTGCGTTGTGCAATTTTAGTACCTGAAGAGTATAGGAACAAGAGCAGCAGATACTGTACATGTGGTCTGCCCAATGACATAAATACACTATTACTAGTATAGCCTCATTAGATTATTTTTAAATAAAAATTGTTCTGAGCTTGCAGTGTTCTTTTGATGTTGTCATCTGGGCTAGTTCTTCGTTGTGAATGATATACCAAAGGAAACTTGTCTATCTGTATTAAAAAAAAAAAAGTTTATTGAAACATTTGCAATTTTATCACGAGACTTTCAAAGTCGGAATGATAGTTTGCCTTGTCATGGGTCGAAAAAAGATCAAGTGTTAACTCTTTTCGGAGAACATGCAGAGATATTATTTTGCCCTTCACTAGTACCTTTGTTATTAGGGAAATGTCCACGTAAATCTTATTATTGGATCAGTTCTATTACATAAATCAGTTACTTCCAATTGATTCCGATGGAGTTGAAGTATTCAGAATCGAATGTATATATCATTCATTCCCCTGTAGCAAAATCTAAAGTTTTGGGTATCATAATATTTTAATAGGAGTACCAAAGTTTATTCCTTGATAAGTAATATTTTTATGATTAATTAGGGTTTTCTGACTAATTAGGGTTGCATCTGATAAATTTTGTAGGAAATTTTCAAATTCCTACTGGCCAAAGTTTTGAAAAAAAGTTGTTGATTTATGCAAGATAACTTTTGCTATTTTTACTTATTTTGTAAAATAGAAATATACATTATTTCTAAGGTTGCAGTATTTTTTATGGGTTATTGTCTATTAAAAACAGCATCAATACACACATGTATCATGGGGCTGACTACTGCAATTGTACTGTCGATGTACGTAGCTGTATACATTTAATTTTTTTTTTAAGTAATAAGGTCATATGTAATTTCTTTGGTAAAATAACAAACGTGATCTTGTCCAAAACACATTTTAGAGTACAGACCCATCAGTCAAATTTTGTAGCTATTGGTAATAGAAATTTAAAAAAACTGATCAACAGCGATTTTTTTTTTTATCTCTATAGCAGCTGTATTTTCAAAAACTTAATTTGCCACCAGTTTGGGAAAAGACAGCTATGACACAGAATTTATTATGATACAGCTTGCAATTGATCCACCATCGAAGTTTTTGGTTTTGGCACTTGGATCACTATTGCTAATCAAGCACCATCCAATTACCATTGTACAGTTGCAGTTTATATTTAACAAACCTCGGTAAAATGTCCAGAATAGTCATTGTGCAAAGGATTCTCCTTTGCTTATAGAGCGTTACCTCGGTGAGAAGAGGCGCCTGGTTGGGAGAAACAGTTGTCCTGTTTCTATTGTCGGGTCGCAGAAATGTGATACTTATTCTGTAGGTGATACAAAAAATAGATGAGAGACTAAAAATCAAGCAAGTAGTTATTTATCATTCATGGGTTCTTGTTATATTTCATAAGCATAGGCAAATAAAAGATAGTAAAAGCTTGTTTTTCTTTCTTCTCTCGAATGCATGCTAGTTTGTGTTAAGAAGAGCTATTTTTTTTTTTTTTTTTTTTTTGGTGTGTGGGGAGGCGCGAGGCAAACTTTTTGTGTTGGCCAAGATGATTGCGGGAGCTGTGAAATAAAACATCGGAAGTAATGGAGGAAGTGCACGCAATCCATCCATCGCTCTGTATTATCTACCAGCAGAACTTGTTAGTAGGAGGAGCGTGCAGGTTCTGGAACAAGTGTCGGATCAGGCGGGTAGCTACTGCGGGGGTGTACATCCTATAGATGTTGGCGTAGTCTTAAGGTGTAAAAAAGTGTCAAGTAGTATAGTTTGTCCTATTTATTGTATTATTCATCAATCGAGAATGGAAGTTTTCGACGTAATAAGCTAAATTTTCCAGGGGCTGTGGAAACAAAATGGCTGAACTGATAGTAATGTCCAAGCCTTAAACTCAACTACCATTTTCTCTTTCTCTCTCCCGATCTCCCTCCCCCTAATGTTTCAGCACTATCTAGCTGCTCCTTTTTAAAGCCTACCTTCTGATGTGACAGCTTTCTGAAAGGACGTAACTGCAATATTTACGAGCTATCTCAAAAATCCATTCAAGTTAACTGAAAAAATTTACTGCGTGCCAAAGGATCCAAATTTTAAAACATACTCACAAAATAAATTGTTTTGGCTTTCTCAGCTCTCTTGATCTGTTCTCGAGATAAAGCGATTTCTCTTGGTGACTGGCTATTGGATCCCCTTCTACTGGTAATTGGAGAGGGTTTTTTGCCCCTCCCATTGGTAGAGCCTGAGAGCGACTTTAACCCCTAAAGTCCACGTACATGTACAATTATTTAGATATAAATTTATATGATACTAGCATAACCTGTTAGACGTCCTGCCAGATATATGGTATTCCATTTTAAACACACTCACCAATTACAATCACTATTTGTTATTTAGGATTTAAGACAGTAAAAATCACAATATACCAATTTTCATGGTGATCGGTTGAATGGAATAAAAGTTGATGCACTGAAGTGCCATCTGGCAAAGAGTTATAATAAAATAGATTGCATAAAAACTTTTTTAATGAAAAACACTCGATGTGCCAATTTCATGGCGATCACTCGAACAGTGTCGGAGTTTATCTAAGTCATACATACCAACATCCTATTTTTTTATTTATATATATATATATATAATGATACACATGTATGTATATATCAATTTTATTGTATCCTATCTTTAACAGCCACAAAATCAGATCCATTCAAAGTTATTTCCTTTCCCCGATACTTCTTCCCTAATCTTTTCATTCTTTCTCCTTCACATATCTCCAGTTCGTGGTTGTTTTGCATCATTGTGGCGTTTGTTTTCCACGAGTTACGTCAAGGACTTCCCCCTTGTCCCGCGAATCCTCTGCATGCGGTTACCGCGGGCTCATCGTCTGGTGTCGAGATGATCTAGAGAAGGTGGGGGTTACGTTGGTATTCTCAAAGAAGCTTGTGATGTCGCCTGCTGTTGCAGGGAATTGTATATGACGTCATGTCGGACATTTCTGGTTCCGAAGTTTTATTACTGGTGACACCTCTGTTGCCTTTTTTTTCTTTTAATTATTTTTTTTTAAATTCTGAGTGGGTGTATTTGGCTGCAAACTGTTGGAAGCCTGCTATGTTTTTTTTATACACTTGCTTTAGTCGCTAACCTGGATAGGAAGGAGTGCTTTCCTAAACAGTCATATCGTATCTGCTGACCAAGCTGTTGCTGGGATAGGGTTTTACTTGTTGAATATTGTTCGGCGTGATTCGTGCCGGTTTTCACAATACCACTTTCAAACAATAACTGTGCTGTGCATTGCAAAGAGAATGGTACTAAAGGAATAAAGTATGAAATACACAAATACGTGTTTCACCTCTTACATTTAGACCACAACCAAAAATAGTTTTTGTTCAGAATAAGCCTTGCATCAGACTTTTAAAAGAATAATTTTTAACCATATTTCATGAAATACGTAAGAAGTTTTTTTGAAAACTGTTCCTTGATAACGTCATGACGGAGTTTCATTGTATGTGTTTCTGAGTGTTTCACTGTTTGTAAATGTTAACTTTGGAACAAAAACGTGCAATAACTATCTCTGACTTTGTGTTTGAAAGTGAAGTGTAAAATGACTAAATCACGCCTTATACAGACTGCATACAGTCCACAATACTTTTATTTCCAGCAACCTTTTGATAACTTGCATCTTGTTTCTTGATGCCTCACTTTAGTTTATTGCTGCACATTATAGTTTTCTAGTACAAAATTTGGCATGTTCCTGCAAGTAGAGAAATGTATTATTAAATTTTTGATTTTATAAATATGTGATCCTTTAATGTAAAAAATGTCAAAAGAAAATTTTGTTTTAAAAACCTGAAATTAGTTTTTGCGGTATTTCTTATCCTGTTGTAACATTTAACACACAAAGCCCTATTCCAGATTAAGGGCGGGTCATTAGGTAGGCACAACTCAAATGAGTGAGTTTTACCCTTTTTTATCGCATAAATAAAACCTCTCGTGTAAACGTTGCATGATATTTTTGGTCCCACTATTAGATTATTCCGAGCGCTTTGTGTAGGTATTTTTTCTGTATAAAACAATGTATTTTAAATTAGAAATCTAATATTTATTCAGACATAACCATTTACTTATTTAATTAACAAAAATACAAAGTTTTCTTATGTGTAAATTTTCTTTTAAAGACGTTTTTAAATGTTATAACCTTTAACTGTTCGTCTACGTTGCCGCGGTGTACCAGTTACAAAAATGTAGCCAGCGTTCATTGGCGTCATTCATGTTTGGTTATGTTGCTTCCCGTATAGAGCGCGCACATGTAGTCGAATATCGATATCTCGCCAATTGCATGCAACGTGCGCTCTGTCAAGTGTCGAGTTAACTACAGCTGATGGCTCGCACTCTTTCGTGTTAAGTGTGTAACTGCGACGATAGTTCTGTGTTAGTTCAGGCTCGCATTCGGATCACAGATTTTGTTTTTCTATTTCAAGTTGCAGAAAGTTTTTTTTTGCATGACTTATTAATTTAAATTGTTTGGCGTGCTCTTGTATACTCCACTTTTTAAATAAACGTACTTTCCATAAATGGGTTTTGTTTTTATGAATAACTTTATCAGACAAAAAAAAAATTTTCTGTTAAAAGTTGCACCCCCTACTTTTCAAACTTGATTTTAGTGTAAAATGTGCGATAATTATGCTATAAAACACGGTGTATGCTAGATATTGTGAGTGGAAGTATGTCACACGTTGGGTTATCTCTAGCCAAAATGAAATACGTAGTTCTCTGCCCTGGCCCATTAGCTTCTCTCTCTGTGATGTCATCCTTTCCTGCTGCCCTTGAACCAGCAAGCAACACTTCCATGATGTCAGCTCTCGTTCCTGACACGTAGTCTTGGTTGGGCTGTCAAGTTCTTTCAACACCTCGAGTGTTCATTTGGCGTTCTTAATTGAACATTATTTACTGTAATTCGTAAGATCAGTTGGGGGCTGGCTGCTGTATATACAAGGGTCATCCAGAACATAAAGTCTTGTTTAGTTATACAAAAAGAAAAAGAAAAACACAATCTTTATCAAGAAAAATAAAATTCTGTTGCATACCGGAAGCTTCCTTCACTTCACTACGCATTCGGTCACTTGTCTCATCAGCCCGCGTGCTTCAGTATTCCCGTCGTTCTCTCCTGCCGCCGGTTTATGAAGCCAGGGCCGCTGCCTTCTCCAACACTTCATCACTTCCGAAACGTGGTCCGTCTGGTCAGGGGTGTATCTGTGTCGGCGAGGCGGGATGATGGTGCTTCTAGCGCGGTGTCTCCTCTGGACTGGCGGGCAGTCTTCTCCCAGTGCATATGAGCGGCGACCGTGACATTACATGGCGGGGAAATGAAGATAGAGGTGTAATGCAAGTCCCTTAAGTGCTTTCAAGAATCTGTACCGGTTGTTTTACGTCTAAAAATTACTCTGAAAAAATGTGTTTTAGCAATCTTAACTGTTAAAAAATACAGTTTAAAAACTTAATCCGGAATCAAAAGTACTTTTCTGCCCTGAGGGAATTCTTTAATGCTTTTCGCAAGCAGACCCCACTCGGATATCTCGAGTAGTTTTGAAATCGCCGTTGTTTTTCCTGAAGCTCTGCGCACCGAGTGTGTGCCCGGGTGTGCGGGGGCCCTTAGGGGAAAGATGGTGATCGCTAGGAGCAAGGTCTGGACTGTAGGGTGGATGATCCGAACTGATCCAGCAATCCTCGAGTTGCAGCAGCTGGGCAAGGGGGAGGGGGCTTTGTCGTGAAGAAGCACAATTCCTCCAGAAAGCATTCCTCAGCTCTTGCATGTGGACAGCTCGCCGTGGTCTTCTCAGCATCACAATAACGATTTGCATGAACTGGCAGCAGGAGAGTACAATGTGGGATGTGGACAGATACGACAAGTGTTTGGATGTAGGTAGCGAAGTGAAGGAAGCTTTCGGAATCTTGAGAGAAATGTTTTTTTTTTTTTTCCTAATACAACTAATCTATCTTTATTTTCTGGATGTCTTTGGCTTTTGGTATTCATTAAATTCTTGAGAATAATTCAACTGTAATAAACATGTCCAATGGACACCTTTATTTAAAAAAGGAAAATTTTTAATAAATAATTTTATGGCCCAAGTACTGTAGAAACCGAGATGGCACCTTTCGGTGCCTATCGTGTCCCCTTAGCGTCAAAATTGGTATGGAACAAATGCAATGCTGTCCATTCGATTGCTCATTTTATTTTCCATGTTTTTTTGCTTGTGTTATGCATAAACATGTTTTATAAGCATGGCTTGCTCTAGTTTGTTGCTCTTCATTCCAAGAATAATTTTTTTCCCCCTTTGTAGCAATCCCATTTTTTGAAAGTTGATAACAATTTTTTAGAATATTTTTTTTATCCTCTTTTTTTTTTTATAATGTTTGTACAGGTGATTGTAGATATTGATTCTTTCTTCTGACTTTTCCTTTGCCTTAGTGAATTTCTTCTTGCTGATTGTGTTCTTTGATATACTGTGCACATTCATATTCAGTATCTGCTGTTAATTTGTGGATAGAAATATGTTTACAATATTTTTATTTTAAAGATGATAGTTCTCCATAAATAAACTAGAACTTGCTGCAGTTCTGCTTTGACAGTAAAATATATATTTTTAAAGAATATATGTACTTCTTATTGTAGGTCAAGCAATCAAATCACTCTAATCAATCTTGTGTATTTGAAAATAAAGTATGTTAATGCAGAGAAATTTTTAAGTAATGATTTTGCTACATTAGGTTATTGAAGCTGCTAAGAGAAACATAAGTAATAATTGTTCACCCGTCACAATGCAAAAAGGAGTAAAGTCAGGATTGCTATGTTACGAGTTCTTAGTATCTGTACAAAGTTGATAAATGAGAGAGGAATTTTTTGTGTGTTTGTATAAAATAAAGAGAGTATAGTTTATAATTACTAAGCCTATTATCTGCAAATCCAGTTTTCTTTTGTAGTTTTGGGTTATTTAATTGTTTCTTCTATTCTTTGGGAAGATAATGTTGCACAGATTTCAATTATGCTGTCCACAGGTATTTAAAAGACAACTTAATTTAAATGTGCTGATTATAACACTGATTCAGTAGGTTTGAAAATTTTACAATTCTTGAGCATCAATTTAATCTAAGAATCGAAAATTTCAATGTTTAAATTAGATGGAAGAGTTTAAAATATTTTTTAGATCGTACTGTTCATACTAGAATTTAAGTTTTAGTGTTTTATAGACATATTCTCGAAAACATATTTTTACTGAGTACATTAGGCAATTCTTTTTTGGGGGGGGGGGTTGCAATGCTAGTTTTTAGAAATAATGTGAATTAATATGTTTTTTCATTGCTCAAGATAAGTGCTAATAATTGTACAACAAAATTTTCCAACATTTGTTATGTAACTAAAATGTTAAAACATCAACTAGTGCAAAATTGGTAAAATAGATTAGTTTTATACCATTGTTGATCAAAATAGGATAAATGGTTCAAACCTGTGGTAAATGTTTCTGGTAATTCTTGTAAGGGACAAAAATTATAAAACTAAATGACTAAAGTATTATTGAAGGTGTTGCTGAGTATGTACTTCATACCTTGGGTGGAGTGCCTGTGTATTTTAAGTATGGCCAATGTTTAACAATTAGTTTTTTTGAGAAACTATACATTAATTTATAAGTAATAAATTTTGCTACAAATTTTTCACTAGAACAGTTAAATATAAATACAAAATTTTAAGATAAATGATGATTTGGTTTAATATCTAGATATAGATATAGTTGTTTTTTAAAGATGTGTTTAAATTAGTAATTGATGTCTGCATGTATGAGATATAATTCTGACAAAATATTTATTAATTAATAGGTAAATCCGCACATTCTGGTAAACAATGGAACACTTACTGATATGTTCGGTTGGAGTTAAAACAGACCATGACTCTGGAACATTTTTTTAACCTGTCGAAACAAGTCACAATTATTGTGCCCGGCTAAGACAATGACTGTTCCTCGCACAAACACAAACACTTTGAAGGGGAAAAAAATGACCCGATGACTGTTGCAAGTATAGTGGGGTGTAAAGTTTATGATCGTTAATTGGTCTGAAGCTATTCACAATAATTACCAAATAAAAAATGTTCAAAATGAATTCCCACTTTTATTCTTATCTATGACAAAACTTTATGTAGGTTCGTTACACGATAACTCCGGCAGAAAAACGCTTTCGCCGATCATATCTCACTCTGTGCCTTACGAAATTAAGTCCGTCATCTGAGTGCGCAGATGCAAGGGAAATAAATCCCGATGGGGCAGCAGACTGACCGGGCCTACCCCTGCACGTCTGGGGCCTATGAATTCTAGTTTACAGTCCGAAACTTCGCATATGAAAAGAGAAAGTTCATATTAAACTGTGGCACGGCTCTGGTGCCCAGACGTGAGAATGTCTTTTCTTAACAGCTCATTACTAATATATTATTGAGTTGCCACCTCCCGGCACAGTACTTGAACGACGACTGACGAAACTCAGCACATCACATACAAAACACTTAGGAAATTACAGTTAGCCATATTTTAGTGGAGAAGCATGTTTCACTTAATTCAACCCAGTTTTTTTTTTTTTTTTTTTTTTTTTTTTTTTTTTTTTTTTTTTTTTTTTTTTTTTTTTTTTTTTTTTGCAATTTCACACTCTTTCTTGAGGGGGGAAAAATTATGCTATCTTTGCTCAGAAACCCCTCCCCCCCTTCCCCCCACGTGAGATTAGGCTCGGAACCCCCCCCAACACTTCACCTAATTTATGGACGTCCCCTTAAGTTAAATCAGCTCCAAGATCTAGTTGGCCTGCCCCAGTGTTGATATTTTATGTAATGGGTTCAATCCCGAGCGGATCAGAACCTGATCTCCGGCAATTGGGGTAACGTGACTTGTGTGCTTTTTCGCTGTGCCGTTCCTGTCACCGATCTTTTATTTCTCTGTCGAATTGACCTAAAAATAAAACCTTAAAATATTGTCCCTTGTTATTAATTAGGCCAAAATTAGTTTTTAAAACAGAAGATTTTGGTGTTATTGTTTTTACTCTTATAAATTATGTTTACATGCTGCATTTTATTTTATGGTTTAATTATTTTCAAGTATATACATTCAAAACAATAAAAATAAATCTGATCGTTTGTAGTATAAAATTGGTTCAACAAAAGATGCACAATCGAACAAATTGAATTTTTTTTTTCTGACCATGTGTTCATTTTGGTACAAACTTCTTTCAGAAATAACGACATTACTTAAATTCAAAACAGTAAGGTTATTTTTATTATTTTTTTGTTCAAATGCTTTTAGATTTCATGATGTGATTTGCATTTCATTACTATTTGTTATATTAACTTACATTGTGGTGTTGTATAGTCTATTGAAATGCTTTTTGGTGTTATTGTGATTCACCATATAATTTTGTCCCTAATAATGAAGGCTTTTTTCTTAGAGTAGTAGGGACCAATATTTTTTAACTTTTATTTTTAAGTTAGGGTCTACATCATTCTGCTAATAATCAATTAAAAAATATTTCTTGGATAGCTGAAGACCACACACAGCATCTCGAGTGAACGTTGCAGGCAGTCGTTATTTAAACATGCACTGCTTTTGTGCCAGGGCACAAATGGAATGGTTGACAATATTCAGCTGTACTTAACCTTGGGGGTGTCAGCGTCACGTTTTCCAGGACGTTGTTACTTTTGTGAACGGATGAGTGGAATGATTGTGTGAGGATTTGACATGTCTCATGAGAGACAAGTGGCCCGGGATGAAATTCAGAATGGAGCGTTGCCGTTGCCACATTCCCCCACTCGCAGCAACCCGTGTGTGACCCCGCTGGTGATCGAGCCCCTGATAAGCCTCGTGGTAGACGAGTCGTCCGATCGATCACTAAGGCCGTCACTTCTACCTGCTGTTGCCGCTGCGGTTGAAAGGGCCTTGCGACACCGTTCCAAATACAGGGTTACCACCCCAGGGGAAACCCAGGGAGTTTTGAAAATATGTCTTTGATATTTGGAAAAACACAGGGAAATTTGAATATTGTTAGTTTTTCTTTACTATGTACTATTTTAAAGTCTTAAAACTTTAATGTATTTTAACCATTAATTTTTGTGCCGTTAATTATTATCCATAACTGATATTTACTAACATTAATTAAACTTTCCAGTCTGGCAACTGATGGTTACGTAGTGTTAACGAAAATGGAAACGGTGTAAAATGTATATTGTGGGGAAAACATTTTATAGTCAATTATGCACATTATTTTTTTTTATGTTTGTTGAACTGAGTTTTTATAATGTGTATTTTAATATATATATATACATATTAGCTTGCCAAATACACTTATGACTGAGGAGCCAAGGAAAAAAAGTGTTTATGGAACAGAAAAAAAGGGAAAACTAAGGGAAGTGGGCCGAAGTAAGAGTGTTGGAACCCTGAGATTGCTGTCTGCAATGTGTGTTGATGCATCGACGTCTTTATAAACCAAGCTCCTACATTCGAGACTGTTGATCAGAGCAGTAGAGGTCCACATGTAAACTGTGGCTGAAAGGAGAGGATTTCTGTCCTTGGCGTGGAAAAATTTGCATGGGGAGTCTTCTTTCATCTCCGTTAAAATGGTTCCCTCGGAATCTCGGGACAGAATCGACAAGGCAGGAAAGGGAATGGTTGACACATCGCGTTATTTCGGCTGCTTCGTTTGTAGAAATGTGGACACAATTTTTGTGATAGTCTATCCTCTGCTCTTAATGCTGCATGCTAAAGAATATTTTTTTTTTGTGTTTGTTTTCTCACATTATTGTGATCCCTCTGTTGTGCGGAATGTTGTTGCCAGAGCCTTAAGTTTGCATGGTCGTATGTCCGGTTACCTAGAGTCTCTTTCTTAGCTGTCGTAGTGTAATTAAAGCTACATGTGTATAGTCGTATCCGCAAGATTTGAGACAACACAGTTAATTTAATTCTCGTATCATTTTTGTGAATAATTATTGTTTAACAAGCATGTAGCATTTGGGTTTGTTAGAATACTTGCACATACTGCCTTTTGTAAGCACTGATGTGTTGTGGTGTGTCCTTCACTTGTACAAGTATGTAGAGACGTTTTTGACGAAAGTAATCAAGTACTTGCTTCTTGTTCACGTGTTAGCAGATGTGACTGTTGTTGGAACTAGGCACGTACATTAATTAGTGCTGTGTCTGTGTATAAGTAGTTCTTATTGCTTCAAACATTCTGGGCTGGTGTGTCAACATGAATTATGGCTTTTTTCGACAGTTACAAACCATATCAGGAACAAGTTATTTTTTTAAAATAAACATTTCCTTTATTAATGTGTTTGGTAGGAAATGGAGATAATATTGAATTGTTTGATGAAAAAATGAAAGAAAAAACTTAGTTCGTGTGGCTGTAATTTATTTTTAAAACTTTGAACCCAATGTGTAGAACTAATTTTTATGTTTTGAAACTTGATAGGCTAGAGGCGGCACCTCACTGAGTTACCAAACCGCGTTCTGAGCTGTGGGTTGCGATGCGCCATTTGAAAACCACTCAACACTTCTTTGAAGTGTATGATTACGAATAGCTGGGGATAAGCTTATATGGTGAATTGCGATAAAACCCGAAATAACGCCGAAAAGCATGCCAAAACACCACGAAACACCAAAATACAAGTTAATACACCAATATACCACATAGCTCCAGAATGCAAGTTATATCATGGAATTGAGTAGCTTTTAACTAAAAATTATTTCAAATTATAAAAAAAAAAAAGTAACTTTGAATGTTTGAAATTCTAGGACTGTCGTTATTTCTGGACAAATTACTGTACCATAGTGCATGGTTAGGAAAAATTAATTAAATTTGTTTTATTGTTCTGAATGGGTTTCAGACCAATTCATTACAAATTATTTTATCGTTTAAAATGCAGCATATAAATTTTACAACTATGTATTTTGGTGGATTGAATATCAAAAAACAGCTTTTTTAAAACTAAAAACAGTAACATCTAAATCCTCTGTTTTAAAAACGAAATTCGACCTAAAATAAAACCATAATATCTTGTCTCTAGAAATAGCATGTATGAGCCATGGAACATGCATATAACAAGGCTTGTTTCATGGTTTCATGTTTTAAGGTGTATTTGTTGGGCAAGGAAAAATGCTTAAAAGGGTATTTTCACAACCGTTTTTAGATTGAACAATTCCAAGCACAGTATTTTAACTGGTATAGGAACTTGCAGGGTAGTTAAGTAACGAGTAGATTTAATAGTTTGGGCTGTTGATAATTAAGTATGGTTACGGTACTAGTTAATACGGCGGCTCAATCCCTGTAAACTGGAACAGAAAATTGACAGTGCCATGCAACAATCCATGATTCTTGTTGTAATTATATTTTATTACTGAAATTACAAAGAATTATCAGGTGCAAAGTCGTTAATTTAAGTTACTTGATTCAAACAAAGCACATATACCATTTTGTTGAAGAGCTGTCCAACATACCCAACTAGGTGCATAGTTTTCAGAATGTTTCTTTAATAGTCAAGTTTCACATATCATCTGAATATCTTTGCTTGTTTACAAATATTCTTTTCCATGACCAGGTGTTTTACCTTTGTGCTATTGTGATCATTAATACATTACTGTAATGTTATTAAAGTACACTAATTTTGGATTAATTAACCATGTGGTAAAGGAGTATTAATCTGTTTATGTCGGTACATTATTTACTTCAGTAGTTTCCTTCTATATTGGTGCATCTCTAGTAATTCTAGTGGTGGCAGAAAGCATGTATGTTCTTATCTGTTTTATGTACATGTCTGTTTCTAACACAAGGCAGCTTGCCCCTTTAATATTCACGATAACAGCTTTCCCCGCCCGTGAATAATTATTTTGTTTGGTCAGCTTCTGTCGATACGTCGAGAATTATTTGAACTCACTAACTTTCTGGCTACGTAACTGCTGCTCGCGTAACTGTAACGTAGCATTAGTTATTTGCCTGTTTGTGTACTTGTTACTAACATACTGTAGTGTGTCTTCTAACACTTGTGTTAAAATATTTATTGTAGTGACATAACTTCAAAAAAAATTTATTTGTATTTTATTTTATTTTTAATTCCCTCTTGTCATTAACCGCATCCAAAACACTTGCTAACTGCCTGTAGGTAAATCTTTTACTTGGTTAGGTCAAACAACTTGCATGCTTTAGGTTCATAGATTTAAACACAGTAAAACTTTTTTTTTTCCTTCATTCTACACTTTTACACTCAAATGCATTTTAAAAACAAGTTTTTAATGATCTAATATGCTTATTCCTGATTTTTGCAATATTTAGGGGGTAAAAGGGGGGGAGGGCTATTGAAAAGTGGCATTGCTTATAAAAACTTTGGTAAAGTTGGGTTAGCAAAAATTTTATTTTTATTTTTTTATTTTTTTTTAAGTTGTAACTTGTCTACCGACAGCTGATAAGCCATAGGTGGTTGACACTGTGCATTAAAAAAATGCATGACATAACAGAAAGAGGATGATAATTAAAGCAACATATAAATACTTGGACATAATATGTTTTTAGCATGGACAGTTGTAAAGGCACATGACAACTACTGTATAGCACCGTGCATAAAAAATAAATGCATGACATACAGAAAGAGGACGATAACTAAAGCAATATATAAATACTTGGACATAATACGTTTTTAGCGTGGACAGTTGTTGTAGAGGCACATGACAATTGCTCTATAAATAAACAACAAACAAATTTAGAAGTCGGTAGATACGTGAAATTTCAAATGCAAACTTTTGTCGTGGTACATTTGACTAGGACCTCTGCATAATTTGCTAGTATGCGAACTTGTCGTGCTACATTTGACTGGGACCTGTGCGTAATTTGCTAGTATGCGAACGTGTCGTACATTTGACTGGGACCTGTGCATAATTTGCTAGTATGCGAACTTGTCGTGGTACATTTGACTAGGATCTCTGCATAATTTGCTAGTATGCGAACTTGTCGTGCTACATTTGACTGGGACCTGTGCGTAATTTGCTAGTATGCGAACTTGTCGTGGTACATTTGACCAGGACCTGTGCATAAATGCAAACTTGTCGTGCTACATTTGACTGGGACCTGTGCGTAATTTGCTAGTATGCGAACTAATAATGGTACATGTGACTAGGACCCGTGCATAAATGCGAACTTGTCATGCTACATTTGACTAGGACCTGTGCATAAATGCAAACTTGTCGTGCTACATTTAACTAGGACCTGTGCATAAATGCGAACTTGTCGTTGTACATTTCACTAGGACCTGTGCATAAATGCGAACTTGTCGTGCTACATTTGACTAGGACCTGTGCGTAATTCGCTAGTATGCGAACTTGCTGTGCTACATTTGACTAGGACCTGTGCATAAATGCGAACTTGCCGTGCTACATTTGACTAGAACCTGTGCATAAATGCAAACTTGCCATGCTACATTTGACTAGAACCTGTGCATAAATGCAAACTTGTCGTGCTACATTTGACTGGGACCTGTGCATAAATGCAAACTTGCCGTGCTACATTTGACTAGAACCTGTGCATAAATGCAAACTTGTCGTGCTACATTTGGCTAGGACCTGTGCGTAATATGCTAGTATGCGAACTTGTCTTGCCTATTGACTAGGACCTGTGCATAAATGCAAACTTGACGTGCTCATTTGACTATGACCTGTGCATAAATGCGAACTTGTCGTGGTACATTTGACTAGGACCTGTGCATAAATGTGAACTTGTCGTGGTACATTTGACTAGGACATGTGCGTAATTTGCTAGTATACGAACTTGTCATGCTACATTTGACTAGGACCTGTGCATAAATGCAAACTTGTCGTGCTACATTTGACCAGTACCTGTGCATATATGCAAACTTGTCGTGCTACATTTGACTAACACCTGTGCATAAATGCAAACTTGTCGTGCTACATTTGACCAGGACCCGTGCATAAATGCGAACTTGTCGTGGTACATTTGACTAGGACCTGTGCATAAATGCAAACTTGTCGTGCTACATTTGACCAGGACCCGTGCCCAAATGCGAACTTGTCGTGCTACATGTGCGTGATGTGCTGGTGTCTGGCGAGGAACGGTACGAGGCGGGGAGCTGACCCGGGGAGGTGCGTGTGCGTGTGCTGCCGCAGAAGCCCGACAGCCTGGGGAAGCTGTACGACATGGACGACAGCCACGAGCGCCGCGCCTGGCTCGACAAGCTGCTGCAGTTCATGGACGAGCGCGGCACGCCCATCTCCGCCTGCCCCACCATCTCCAAGAACCCCCTCGACCTCTTTCGACTGTACCTGTACGTCAAGGAGAGAGGGGGATTCATGGAGGTATGCAAGGTGCAGTGTTTAGTTCCTTTGTTAGATGTGGTGTGGTCCGTGGCCGGCGGCGTGGAGGCAGCGCCTTGCGACGCGTTCCGTCCAGTTCCCCCGCGACCTGGACGAGGCCGCGAAGGTTTCCGTTTTCTCGTCAATACAATCATTTAAGGGCTGTTTACAACACTTTGAAAAACTCGGGACTCCTTTGTGAATTTACTGTTCCGTCGTAAATATTTTTTACGAGTACCGGTGGTAACATAACTGGTGTAAAAAGTCGCACAAATGATATAATCTCTTTTCACAAAGATCTCGACGTGGCGAAAACCTAGACGAAGCCATGAAGGTTTCTTGCACCATCTTGATTGTTTCATTTTCTCGTCAATACTATTATTTAAGGGCTGTTTACAACGCTTTAAATAACTCATGACTTCTTTGTGAATTTACTGTTCCGACGTAAATATTTTTAACAAATGCCAGTGAAATATGGCGGGTGTTAAAAGTCGCGCAAAGATCTCGACGTGGCGAAAACCCTAAGAAATGAAATTGGTTTCTTAAGCCTTGTTGATTGTTTTATTTTCTCGTCAATACAATCATTTAAGGGCTGTTTACAACACTTTAAATAACTCAGAACTCCTTTGTGGGTTTACTGTTCAGTCGTAAATATTTTTAACGAATACCGGTGTAATATGGCGGGTGTAAAAAGTCGCCCAAAGATCTCGACGTGGCGAAAAACCCTAAGGAACCAACTTGGTAGATGAGGCCGTGAAAGTTTCTTTGCACCTTGTTGATCGTTTCATTTTCTCGTCAATATAATCATTTAAGGGTTGTTTACAACACTTTAAATAACTCAGGACTCCTTTGTGAATTAACTGTTCTGTCGTAAATATTTTTAACGAGTACCGGTGGTAATATAACTGGTGTTAAAAGTCGTGCAAATGATAATACTAAGAACAGTCCGGTGACTTTTTGCGCCCCTTTTATTGCACTCTGTGAATATCTGTTGAAGATTTTTGTGAAAGAACAACGAATGTGTCTACCTAAAATTACAAAAAATAGCTCTTAAATAGTAGTAGTGACAAAAAAAATTGAAAAATTAAGTATGGTGTGTAAGACTACACCTTAAGGGAAACAGTGTGGACAACATTTTGCATTTTAATGAAGGTCCGGGATATGAACCAGTTAACACTGCTAAATGGATAATTTTAAAATCAGTGATTGACTACGTTTAAATCATTTCATACATAATTACGTACAAAAAATACATAGAAATATCCAAAAAAAATAAGTTGTTTTTTCCGGTGCAACTTGTTATGGCTGGTGTTCTCTTAACAAGTTCACTGGGCCTCGGTCAGGCATGCTTAACCCACACGCTCTTTAAAACTGAAACCAGATCGTCGGTTCACAGAGCGGTGACTTTACAGCTGGCGATACCTCCACGTGCGTTAGAACCTGGTCGTTCGGAGCAGACGATGTGACCGCTTTGCCATGCTGTGCCCTGCGTGTACCAGAGTTTATGACTGCCTGGTCTGTTCTGCAAGTTGTGTTGAGTTCAACTGAACACAGAACCTTTTGAGTTATACTTTTATATAAATGAAATGGAAAAAAAAATTATTTCTCAGTGGTGTAATTATTAAATATAAATAAACTTAAATTTACTTTTTTTTTTTTTTGCTTTTGGCAGACATGTAAATTCTGTGTACCTGCTCATACTAACACATTAACATCCTTCTGCATTTCTCGCTGTTACACTGGAAGTGCTTGGCTTCGCTTCGTAGCACTAACATCGACGTAACGGTATTGCTGTCCATCGTCAGTAGCGTGCGCCCAGGTATTTGTTGTTTGCTAAGTGTATTTCATAGCTATGCAGGAACATCTGTGTTAAAATATTGAATTTCAAATTTTAAAAATAAAGCTATGAACAATAATACAAACAACTCTCGGAAAACATTTGTTAGGGCCTATTTATTCCACAGTTTACACCTTTATTCAAATTGCATTTGAATCTTAAATTTTACAACTAGGTAGTTAGTTTTGTTTTCTTTTACATAGATACTTTCTTTTATCGCATAATCGTCGCACCTATATTTTAGGCCGTCAAAATTGGGATGAAAAAACTTCTCGCTTAAATCACTTGTGCTTTTGGTCCCGTTATTAGATGCCGAGCGCTTTGTGCAGGTATCTTTTCCGTATAAAACAATGTATTTTAAAGTAGAAATCTAATATTTATTCGGACATTACCACTTATTTATTTAATTAACGGAACTACGAAGTTGTCTGACATGTAAATTTTCTTTTAAAGACTTTTTAAAAGTTATTTCCTTTATCTGATTGTCTGCATTGCCACGGCATACCGCTTATAAAAATGTAGTCAGCGCATCATTCATGTTTGGTTATGTTGCTTCCCGTATAGAGCGCACGCACGTAGTCGAATATCGATATCTCGCTGATTCCTGCAACACGCGCGCTCTCTGTCATATGCCGAGTTAACTACATTTGATGGCCCGCATTATTTTGTGGCAAGTGTGTACTACGACACGTTAGTTCACGTCACAGATTCAAGTGGCTTGCGTTGGCGTCAGAGTTTTGGTTTTTATATTTAAAGTTGAAGAAAGGTTTTTGTTGCACGACTTATTAATTTAAATTGTTTGGCGTGCTCCTTTAAATTCACTTTTTAAATAAACGTACTTTCCATTAAAGGCTTTTTTTTTTTTTCATAAATAACTTTATCTAACAAAAAAAAATTTTCTCGCATAATCAATGCAACCCTACTTTTCATACTTGATTTTAGAATAAAATGTGTGACGATTATGCGAGAAAACACGGTAGTTTACTGTGGAATTTTTCTATGTAAATTTTAATATTTACAGAATATGTACTTGAGTTACGGAAAGTTGTTGTTTATCAGTTATTATAAGCCGAGCTTTACTACGGCTGTCTTATCGTATGTCCATTTCACTGAGCCGGTCCAAGTGAAACATGGCATGTGCTGCCTTCGCAGTTGGCTGTATCGCGATGTTCCTGCATTGTACGTAAACCCTGCTAAGAAGTTTCTGAAGCAAGTCGAGAATCTTTGAACTTCTTAAAAGGGTTTTCCTGAATTCTTAACTGTATGCGCACTTCATATTCAACTTTTAGCTTGTAAATATGATTCACTCTGGTGGGCTCTTGCAATTTTTACAGACTGTATGAATTAAGTTTTATTTTATAAGTCATAAATATTGTCCTACAAATAAAAAAAAGCAGTGTTTTAATTATTTTTTCTTTAATAGAGCCTTCTGGTTTTGAGTCATATTGCAAATGTTAAGTTGAATCGGCTAGACGTAATTTGTGAACTTTTTTTTCTCTCTATTGAAACTTGTCATCGGCAGTTGCGTGCATATTTTGTGGCTTGAGTTGGTGTGAGTTTAGGGAAGTATTCAAGTTTTGAAATTCTCACTTCCATACTGTTATTTAACTCCTTGTTCGCCGTCCCTGTGCCCAGCAACTGTGAGCTCAACGTTATTCCAGATGTTTGAAGTAGCCACGGATGGAACTGTTAGTTGGAGAGTGTGTGTGTTATTGTCACATATACTTAGAAGGTTAGCTGAGGAATAGTAGGGGTGCGGGGTTACAAGTTTCAGTTAGTAATGATTCCCATGGTTTTGCTGTCAAAGAGCTAACATGCTCTTACTGTTTTGTATTGGTTTAGTCTGGTGTTTGGTGGGAATTAACGTTGTACAACAACAAATCAAATTTTTGTTAACGACAACGTTTTATCGTACATGTTTGTTTAGTTTACTCGTAAGAAAAATGTAGTTTATTAAGTAGTTTTTCATCCCGGAGTACATTTATACTTACGATTTTAGTAAACATTAAATTAACAAGTGTACAGAAATTGTGATTTACTATGTAAAAAAATTAAGGTAAATCTATAATACACCTAATTGCTTAAACTTTATGGAAAATGAAAAGTTAACTTTGCATTCATGACTTATATTAACAGTGACGTGCAAAATAAAAATAAAAATAAAAATAAAAATAAAAATGAAAAAAATAATAAAACCGTCCCAATAAAAATTGAGTAAGATAGATGAAATAAAGTGGCAATAGCTTCAAGCAGAGGAAGAAATCTTGATGGCTGAAATAGGGGATGATTGCATTGGCGGAAGGAAAAGTTTTGCACCTTGCGTAGTAATACAGCTACCATTAATTTTTTTGACGTCATAACGTCTTATATATCGATGAACGCCGGCTGCACGCACGAAAAATTTTCACGTTCCGCCTGAGCCGGGCGTGCAAGAACCGGCCAACCACCGTGCGAGAAAATCTTGTACAATATCAAACAGGTTAAGGCGGGCTTTTTAACTAATTGTTCGTGATTATATTCAAAACAATTTATTTAAATTAAATTCACAAAAACCGTAAATAATGTTTGAAAATTAAAGAGTATGCAATTCCGTAAACCGACTTTACAGACCAAACCCCCCCCCCCCCCCCCCCCCACCCTCCCCCTCTTTTTTTAAATTTTAATTGACGTTACAGATTAGTCTAGTCTTGTACATTCAGCCTGGAGTCCACTTTACATTGCTCCTTGTTTGTCTCTTGAGCCTGTGGACTTGGGACAGCCTGCACATCTGCTTGGGGGATGATGTAGCGTTGCTACACGAGCCGTGCCAAGGTGCACTGATAGGCGTGTTGACCGCTCAAAACCAATGATTGCCCGTGATTCACGTCAAAAACAACCACAATTGGGCTTAGTGTTCAAGAATTGAAAGTAATGGAATAAATATTAAAATAATATAACAGATTTTAGCATAAATGACTCGTTCTTAGGTACTTCAATATTAAATTTTTCTGTAAATTTTTTTTTAAATTGATTTTCATCGAGAGAACTTACGAAAATCATAAATGAATGATCTTAATTTTTTTTATGTTCGTACCCATTGGTGAAGGTCCCGTGAGGGGGCCCGCTTCCATTTGTAACTTCGTAACTGTGAAATGTGAATGATTAACGTTATCCTGCGAATCCCCTTTGGGAAGTCCTACAGATTTTCTCCCCATGGCGAATATTCAAGCACACTGTAGTTTTTGGTGTGATTGTGTGACATGCAGTACGGATGTCTGCCTTCATACTTTTTTTTTAAATAAATACATTCTGCCTGTGCCCATTACCACTTATTCCCGATTGCCCTAGCAGAGTGTCTACAGCTCATCGGAAGTCGCGGAAACGTAACGGAACTGACAGACCAGTCGCAGAAATAATCCCTAAATAAACGGTAACAGTGCTGGAAGTGAACTTTTAATTTCTGGCAGCTTTCTGCTAACGTGAATTTGGTGTTTTGACACCTATTTTCATTTTATAGTCTCTTCATTAAAAGTAAATTGTTATAAATTAAAATCATGTGCAAATCTAATTATCTCTGATAAAGTTTTTATTTTTTTCAATACACATTTTGGTACATTCCTGCAAATAGCACATTTTTCTTATTGTGTTTCATTGTGCTAATTACATATAAAAATTATCGTGTGATACAGAGAAGTTGTAAGGAAACTTTATGTAAAGGTCCTGAAGCAATCCTGAAATTGATTCACCACGTATTTGCAGACGTCCTGCTCAGGAGTCCGGAGTTTTGGGTGTTATCGTGTTCTCGGCCAGCAGCGCGGTTTTAAATTCAGCCTTGAGAACATGTTGGCAGGACCTGGCATTTGCCAATCACGGTCACAGTAGATTAGGGTGTTATTCCAAAGTCTTTGTGCGTTATCTTTTTCCATGCCACCACGTACTATGCGCTGTTCAGTTGAATCGAGTATGGCGTCTGTGGTATCAAATGTTACGGGCATGAAAACTTCAATTATGTTCCCGGAACTAGGAAAGTGCATTACATAAATTTTTTATATCACATGCAAATCTCAAGAAGATAACTCTAGCTGAGTTATATCTGCCTTTGAGGTAAGTTTTAAGTCTTAGGGTTGTGGAATTTGTTAATAATAATTTTTTTTAGAAATGCATGTTTTTAACTATGTACATATATGCTAAGTTTATGCTGTGTTTTTATCTTTTTAAGTGAGCTTTGGCTTTTGGACTCTTGGGCTAACGATGTGTAATAGTCGAGATGATTTATTTGTTTTAAAGTTGGCTTTCTAACATCATTGTGAGTGTTGATTTGCTATGGTTTTCAGATGGTGATTGCCAAATCCGAAATGGGGCTGGGTGATTGGGTGGTGTGGCATGGCTGTGTCACGGCACTTGCATGGCCGTCTCGTTGTTAGCTCGCCCGTTCTTCCGTTCTTCCGTTCTTCCGCCGCCCGCTCGACCGACTGTAACATGTCAGCTCGCGGCGGTACTCGTGTGCATGCGGGAAATTATTTGCCCAAGTTAAAGTTACCGAATTGAAGTATAAAAAAAAATTGATTATAATTTTTTCATTGACAAAAGAATATCTTTTTAATTGAATTATACCTTGGAAGCTGTTTTTAACTTATATATTGCGTGTATCAGCTGAAAATAAATTATAAATCTTCTTGGAATCTGAAGCTTACAAATAAGAAATAACATTAACTTTTTTTTTTTTAGCCGGAAGATAGGCTACCTACCTTCATTTAACTAGCGATAAATTCTTGTTTAATGCCTCGCTAACATGTGCAAGTATAACTGGCATGTAACCACTTCATACTAATTATAAAGTAATTATATACAATTAATCACTGAGTGTACAGAATTTGATGTTTGTGTGGTGTAAAGGTTTTGGAATTAATACACAAACAGCAATACTTGTATATTTACACACGTAATTTTTTTATCATCAGTGTTTCTTGAAGAAATAAATTTCTCAAAATAAAAAAAAAGGTATTTTGGGTAAACATTTATCATATATATAAGAAGTACTTTTTTCTTGTAGAATTATGTTTTCCTGTGACATTTTTGTGGATGTAATGCATGTTAAGTAATAATTGAAAATATTAAATATGCTCAAACATGGCAATAAAATTAGTATAAGGTCAACAAGTGAAAATAACTTTTTTAAATGTAAATTGTTAATGCTACTTGATCAGCATGTAGCTGGGGTGAGTGACTGTTTCATATTTATTTTCCACCTATGATTTTTTTTGGTCTTTATCATTGCGCTGTTAGTATAATGTACATAATTTGTAAGCTTTCATGCAATAAGTTGACAGTTTTAAGTACTTATTTTTATATTAAATGTTTTATTATTTGTGTTCATACAAACAATTTTTTTTTACTTGTAGATCATGCATGTCATTTTTAAAAGTGATCTTCATTAGCCACAATTACTTGCCTTTTTTATATTTTAATTGGCCTTCAAAACATTTCTCTCCTACCTAATTTGGCCAAGAGAGTAAGCCACCCAGTATGTAGGAGGTATATTGCAAGTTTTTCATCAGTACGAATAATGCAAATTTTGCAAAAAAAAAAAAAAAAAAAAAAACGTTCAGTAAAACACTTTGGAAGTGAGAGTTTCATAGAATCCAGTTTTTTGTTGTTTTTTTCTACGTCATTTGTCGGAGGAACATTAAAATAATCCGAGAGCTGTGATTCTGTTGGTTCATGATGCTGATGTTTGTCGAGATTGTTTGTAATTTTTTTTTTTTTTGTCCTGTAAAATAAAAAAATTTTTAATGAGCAAGATAAATTTTCTTGCTGTGGTTATTTCTGGAGTGGTTCAGAAGGCTGTAGTGGGGTAAACGTGAGAGGTTTTCCTCGGTGCCGGGTACGGCAGAGACGGGAGGTAAATGATGAAAGCTGTAGTGGGTTTTCTCGGTGACAGGTACGTCACACATGCTTTCATACAGACGGGAGGTGAATGACAGTAAGCGGGTTGGGTGTCGGCCGAGCGAACGGCGCGATGACGGTGTTCCCCCCCCTCCCGGCCTCCAGGTGACCAAGAACAAGACGTGGAAGGACATCGCGGGCCTGCTGGGCATCGGGGCGTCGTCCAGCGCCGCCTACACGCTCCGCAAGCACTACACCAAGAACCTGCTGGCCTACGAGTGCCACTTCGACCGGGGCGGCATCGACCCGCAGCCGATCATCAACCAGGTGGAGGCCACTTCGAAAAAGAAAGGTGCCAAGGCTACTTCGGTGCCCTCTCCAGGTACCATACGTAACTCCGGGCCCCGTCCGGAGACGGCCGTCCGCTCACTCCGCGGACCGCACCTGCTTACTGATCGCAAACTTCTCGTTAGGGACAGCAGGCCGTCTGGCTCTCTAATTGATAACATGGATGTTTAATACAATCACTGGCACCTGCATTTGCACAGGCGTACGTAGACACGGTGACATTCGCAGGCACACGTGATCAGAGACTCTCAGACACAGGTGCTGGGGGGGGGGGGGGGGAGCCCAGAGATAACGATGACTTGCGTTTAACTGCGTTAACTCCACACGTGCGAACCCTATGGGTTCCTGTGAATCCTGCGGATTTGCCTCCCCTTTTCAAAAGCAGCAGGGCGACATGTTCCAGTTATGTCCTGACAAACTCGCGTTGCCCGGTAAAAATGTCGAAACGATGTGTAAAATGGGTTTTCCCTGCTGTCTGCGAGTGTCTCGTCTCCGATCACTAATATTCTGTCGGTGACTCATCTTCCTGTCTTACCTATTTAACATCCATTTTATTACTAACGTCTTACACGTTGGTGCTCTAATTTAAGAAAGCTGACAGTGAAATAAAAATGTGCTTCTAATTAAGTGTACATCAACTGTGCTGATTGGAGCAGACGGAAATGTGCGATGATTTAGTATAAATTCACTTTGAAAAGTTGTAATTTTTTTTAATTCGTGTGTCTATGTCTATATTATACAAAGTGAATTGGCTCAGTTCTGACTTGTCTCGGGTTTTAAAAAAAAGATAGTTTTCAGTTTTAAAAATCGTAAATTTTTGGTAGTTAAAAACATGTCATTTTTTTGTTTTTTCTTTTTAGTTTCGTACGTTGTGAGTATTTATGATTTGTTTGTTTTACTTGTGTTGTTTGGTTGTGGAAGCCTCGGGTAGTTCCTCGCCGGGCTGATGCTGTGCGCTGCCGGTCGCACTCGGCTGATTGCGTTGTCGCCCGCAGGCTCGTCCAACTCGCAGGACTCGTTCCCCGCGGCCGGCTCCAGCGGGGCGTCCATGGACGGCTACGGCTACGGCTACCCCGCGGGTGGCACCCCGGACTACGGCTCGCCGCCCACCATGCAGCGCCCCGCCGCGCAGACCAACGCCCCGTCTCCGCACTCGGGTGAGTCCGCCCGCTCGGCGCTCTCGAGCCGTGCCCGGAGGAGAAAACCCCCCCACCTTCATCGGTACCTTACACTGGACACCTTGCCGGGACCCGGAAATAACGAGTTTTTTACTGTGATTGTTACTGATTTAAGAGGCCACTCCAGTGTTTCAGGGGCACTACGCAACCCGCGTTAACCTCATAAGATTCAAAAGCTATTTTCATTTTGCTTATAACTAATTAATAGAGACCCGTGAATTTCGCGGATTCGATGACCTCCAGGAAAGACTCCAATATCCTCTACACACTCGGGCAAATGCCAACTGTTCATTGGCTGTTGACTTGTGAGTCGTCTCGACTGGGTGGCCTGTGATTCGACACTTCTATGAGTGAGAGTCTCTAATTGGCCTTCAGTCCTCCAGATTAACAGTGAACCAATGTCAGAAGCAGCACTAAGGTATAATTATTTGAATTTTAGCATAACACGAAATGAACCCGCGAAATTCACGGGTCTCTACTAATTAACTAATATAGATTTCAAAATGATGCTTGCTTGATATGTAAGACAACGATGCTCTTATCAAAGCCCCTTTCTTCAAAAACGTGCATAAATTATGGTTTTATACTGATCTTCACTAATATGCATAAGTGTGTTGTCTAGGTTTGAACCATAATTTATGCACATTTTTGAAGAAAGGGGCTTTGATAAGAGCATCGTTGTATTACATATCAAGCAAGCATCATTTCGAAATCAATTATATTAGTTAATTAGTTATAAGCAAAATGTAAATAGCATTGAATCTTATTAGGTTAACGCGGGTTGCGTAGTGCCCCTGAAACACTGGAGTGGCCTCTTAAGGACATCAAATTATGAAATCGTGGAGTGTTAGTTATTTATTGCGGGAGTAGAGAAACTTGACGTGTCTGAAATATTGCGTGTATCAGCATTTCGTGCGATAAATCTCGCACAAGTAGTTCATGTAGCTCATGTAATGAATATGAGTCTTGAAACGTATTATAGCTATTTAAACATCAAGT
Organism: Bacillus rossius redtenbacheri; assembly: GCF_032445375.1. Lineage (NCBI taxonomy): Eukaryota > Metazoa > Arthropoda > Insecta > Phasmatodea > Bacillidae > Bacillus > Bacillus rossius. The sequence continues at coordinate 13,729,456 of NC_086344.1, read as the reverse complement.
GGTTTGTGAAAACATGTGAATTTTTTCAAATTATTTATTGGATTAAATAGCTTGTTACGGTTGCGGTGACGGTTGATTATTTTGTAAGTCGTATTATGTGACGTAAACTTCATACCACATACGTTTTACGCGTTTTTTTTGCTTACACAAATTTTACCACTGATGGGTGTGCTCAACGTTGGCAGCAGTGTCAATATTGCAGACTATAAAAAATACAGGACATGGATTAGAAACCAACAAAATGCAACGAAAATCGTTCTAGTTTTCGACAATGTGATGACAGAGCGAGGGGGTGTAGTGGTACAATACTGGGTGCTCATTCTAAGTTCATTTTTCACGAGTTTCCTGACCTCTTCAATGAGATGCATAGCCTAGTTTAAATATGAAAAAAAAAATGTCGGAGTCTTTAGAGGTTAACTTTGAACTATTACCAATATTTCATGCAGACGTTCGCAACTGCTTTTCGATGTAAATTGTGTTGACAGCAAGGCTGGGTTTATAAATTACGCAAGGATTGCGATGACTTCAAACATTCAACCAACACCAGAAAATCTCTATCGTATCTAAAGCATGCTAGTCGCTAGTCATCAACCCTTGAAATTTTAAAACAGTTGACAGTAAATTTCGTTCCTGGATTTCCTTTAGAATGCTTGCCTTTCATGAAGACACATAAAATTGTCAACAGTTTGATCCGACATGTTATTTCTTTTCACTGTGTGAATGGTTTAAAAGTGAAAACATGATGAATATAATAAAAACATTGTAGCGTTCTATGTACATAACATTTAAATCTGTAAATGTTTTTGGGTCACTTAGTTTCAAATATGGAATGCAGAAACGCAAGTAGTTGAAAGTTATCTCAGATGTTTGCATTGTGTTTTTGCGTGTTGCTTAGTTAATAAACTGGTATTTGAAAATGATATTGAAGTTTTTGCTATTTTCGGTTCTTGCATTTTTACATTCATTTATGTAGGTAGTTTATAAACCTGCCCTAATACATTTTACAACAGCCTTTTTTTTTAATGATATGCATCCATCCACACACTTTTGACTCGAACAGGAGACAACCTACTTGATAACTAACCTATAGAGTTCTTTTGACACCAATTCTTGGTTGGTTTAGTAACGGTAAGGTTATACCTAGTATTTGTCTGATGTTTGTGTGTTTTCTTTAAAGTCGGGCATTTTATCAGTTAATGATCAGCGTATTTCCAACCATGCTATGGCGATTACCCATGTAGGGTCACTGTAAATAATCGTGGCTTATTTCTGGGTATAAAATTAGAAATTTTTGTGTTTTCTGTTTTAAAAAAAAATTACTTCTATAAAACATTTAGCTGATTTAGTTATTGTATTTGTGAAATTATGCTGCTATTAGCGTGTGTCGAGGGGTAGAATTTGAAAGTCTTTGGGGTTTAGAGGGATAATGAACTGTTTTAAATTTGTGCCCAATTTATTTTGCACTATAAAAGGGGTGAAATTGTTCACTTTAATCTGGGGTAGTGGTAATTTTTTTAACTTATTTTTTAAATGTACGCTGCTCTTCTACCTGGAGAAAACAACCAGCGTAGTTGCGGGCAGCTTTCTGACTGTTGCAGCCATGAGACATCTGCTAACCTAATGTAACCTAACAAGGGTAGGAAATAAATCAAGCAAGTTTTCAGTTATGCCTCTGCACTTATAATCAATAAAGCAAAGTACATAGCACAAATTTGTGACAACAGTTTAATAAGATCATCGATAACATACAAAACATAAATTAACAATAGCAAAAGTCGCTTGGAAAACAGGTAGATTGTATGCTAGGTAGATGGCGTACACAGAAAAGAAACTCATCCAAAATTTGTTTTTTTGACTGAAATTTTCTCTACAAGCTCTCACAGGCTTAACTGTTCTTGAAGAATAGGAAAAGGGATGAAATTAGACTTTTTTTTGTTACCAATTCAACCTATATAAGAGACTCAAATTAAATCAAAGCAATTTCGCTCAGAGCGTGTGTTGTACCAGTTAAATTTTGCGTTGAAAATTGCTTGGTTATATGTATATTTTCCATTGAGAAAAAAAGTTTTAAAAAAATTTTGCGTGGTATTTTGTGTAATTATATTAATTTTGTCAACCATATTGAATTTTTCTGAAACTAAATATAAATTAATGTGTAACTATTACCAGTAATTTTAATACACTTATAATTTACTTCATAGCACTTGTTTGAAATTATGTGATTTCATCATTAAAAAAAATTTTACCATTCCATAATCATCAAATTTACTGAATTTGTTTACCTACTGCGTACTAATACGGCCAGTATAGTTTTTTGATTATTGCTTGAATCTGATTTTTATGTTCATGGAGTGGTCAATAGTGTACCTCTCCAAATAACACAAAATAGACAGGGCAAAGCAATTAATTATACGTGTGATTGTAATTGCCGGACAATCATTAACTTTGACTAACTACGGCGGATTATTATTCAAACAATTACACTTCTTCAACTAAAGATAGGTTTAGTCGATATTGTAAATAAATTGTGTTAGTTTTAAATTAGTAGGGGCAAGATAATAAGCTGAATGGCGATAGAACAGAAATAACACTGCAGAGCATGCCAATGCAACATTAGCACGGAGATGTAATTTAGCACCAAAATGTAACTAAAAACATGAAATCAATTAGCAATTTGACAAAACTTAACTCAAATTTTTAAAAATGTTATCTTTTGCTATGGTAAATGCTTTGACTGTTATTTATTTTGCATGGATTCTGTACCAAAATGTATGAACTTAATGGAGTGGGAAAAAAATTATTGCCTTTTTTTTGATCTTGCATCTCTTACTAGGAACATGTTTTTACACTTTGGCATATTTTGTTAAACGCACAAAAGAATAACGAATCATTTTTAATTTTTTAGTGTAGTTCTGTTCTAGACATGCTTACATATTAATTACTAATGATTGTGTTGTATATAATTGCATCTTGTGTCTGTCAAAATGAGACTATTTTGGTTAAATAAGTACCAAGATGTATTTTAATTTCTTATTTGTTGAAAAATGAACAATTTTTATGAATAAATACGACGTATAAAAATAAAGCCATAAAATCTTGTCTCTATAAATTAGGGATGAGTGGATACCCTGATTTATTTGAAATAAAGTTGATTCTTAAATATAGTAGAATTCATAATGTCAGCATATCACTTTTTGCACCTTATTTAAACTTAGTTTAGAATTTGTATTATACATGGAAATTAAGGTTACATATAAATAAACATGTATGGCACTGCATGTATTAATTTTAAGCAGTTACAATACAAGAGCAACGTGAATAGTATTGGTGGCCACTTGACCGGGAATATTAGGAAACCCACGAAGCATCGCAAATTTTTTGCTTTCAGGAAACCCAGTAAAATAAAAAATTAATTTTTTTTTTAAGTAACCTGGAATGATTATCTTTCCAGCAACACGGTAACAGTTTTGTTGGAAACTTGCACACTGCTCATAAACTGTGTGTCATTTGTGCCACTTTTGTCCCACCCGCTGTACCATACATGATCCTTAAATATGGGCCTCTCAAATCCTCAATAACCATCGAAGGATTCGATCTTTAAGGGGAAAAGATTGGAAGATAAAATTAGAGGAAATATATCACAAACTTAGGAATTCAAAACTGATAACCTCTGAAGTTTACTAGGTCAATTTTTTTTTTTCTTCGTACCTATCCTGTTACCATTCTCCTTTTAACATGTAATCATACTTGCAGTTTTTTTGGACATACGCCATTGCAGTTTTGCACTGTTTGTCATGGAAAAATTCTGAAAATCAAAAAATAAATAAATAAAAATATGAAGATAAAAAGTTCACAGAAAACAAGACCGGATCAGCTGATGTCGGACAAACAGAACCAACGATGAAACCAAACAAGTATTACGGGCAACACAATGACGACAGCACGGATGGTTGGGGAGATGAAAAATAATCACTGCCTTTCAGGATTGGTGTGAACCAAGCGGTGATACGCGAATAAGCACTTTAATTTTGAAGTACATAACTACCTATCTCCCGGTGCGCGGTGTCGTATTTGTCATACAAAGGATTCAATGGTAGGCCTACGAAGATAAATGTGATTTATTTATCGTTGAACTTGAAGAATGTTTCCCTACACATTTTTTAACACATTAAGTAAATTAACCTTGCTATGTGTGGAGACTACAGACAAATGCTTCAGAATACGCAATTTCAAATAATGCAAACACTTTTAGGAATGCATTGTATACATACTAAAATACATCAATGCAAGCAGCCAGATGTTGAAATCTACACAATCAGAAGTTCGGTCGCTATTTTGAGTTGTCTGTGCGTAGTTCTGTTTATGACCAGCAACCGTATAACTGAGAGGTGCTTTTTTATTTACCATATTTGTATGGAATTTTTATTCTCATTTTGTGTGTATGTTGTTTCTTTACGTATTTAATTGTCATTATTCATAAAATTAACATCAGTTTCATAGTAAATATTGTTACCAACATGTATAATAGAAAGCAACCCGCACTATTGATTTCATACATCAGTTTTTTTTTTTTTTTTTTTTTATAAATAACAGACCCTACCTGTGGTAGGCGAAAACATGCTTTGTATTTATTACCTTTCATCTAGAGAAGTTCCATGTCAGCCCGTCAAGGATTTCGCTACTGATTCATTGTCGCAGAGATGAAGCTGACCAATTATCCAGCAATCATGAAGATGTACATAAGGGTTTGCTGATGATCTCGGGCATCTCCGGCCAAAGTTAATACATATCTGAAGTTAGGTCTGTAACATGGTTTTTGGTAGAAGGAAATGCGTCCCACAAATTATGATTTTCTGCAAATCCAAAGAATTTTCCAAGTATTTTCCCTGAAGCAGATTCACGCAAAAATCAGTTGTTGAAATGAAATATTACACTGGTTTCTTTAGGTGCCCGCCAAGTCAGAAGTGTAATTGTGTGTTGGTGAGGTGGGATGAAATGAGTAGTGATGCTCGCTGGTGCTTTACCCTCTATCTCTCCTTCCTTCCTTCCTCCCCAATTCCTTCTGTCTCTGAGAACCACCGCCTGGCAAAGCACTGCCTCTCGCCACGTACCTCGCTGACCGTTGGCTGCGGCGCCGCGGGTTCAGTATTGCACAGTGTGGCCATGCTGGGCTGTTAGCTAGTAGCTAGCTCTGTCACTAGCAGACTGTGAATCCTCACCGCCGAGTCTCTGCCAGAGCTGGAGCCCCCAGCGTCCCGCCCCTGTACAGTGTTCAGTTGAACATAAAGTGTGAGAATCACGAACCCACCGCCCAATGCAATCCTAAACCCTCCCTCTATCAAATCCCACACAATAACTTTCCTTCCAGTGGAAACACTGGTGGTGTCAGACGACAAAGAATGCCTCCCTTACGAATGGTGCCGTTACATTTGATGACATTACAGAACTAAACTTATCCGTAGGGCAAACAATTAACTACTCCACTTATTTCACATGTGAACAAGTTTTCTAATGTCACTGCCGCAAATCCCGTGGGTGTCTGTATTTCTGAGGTTCTGTTCTCATTTTATTGAAACAGGTTGCACACTGATTCTTAGAAAATATTTCAAGTATCAAATGAAAATAGGGAAAAAAATTACCTTTCATCCAAATGGTATTGATCCAAAAAAAAATTAATTTGCTGTATTGAACTTAAATAAAGACTTAAGATTTTTATTCTTAAAAACCTCTCATATAAATATGTCGGCCTGGGATTGTGTTCCAAGAAAAATATTGAGTAGACTGTAATGTGAAAATAAGAAAAATCAATATACATTTACTTAACAATAATACAGCATTAGTTTAAATTCTAACATTGGTTTACCATGTGTCTTGAGTCACCTTGGTTTATTATATTGCTCATTAAAATCATTTTTGAACACAATTATTTTTTCTCAAAAAATGGGGAAAATATTCAAGTGTAAACAGAATATTTGCTTGCAAGAATACGGATATACATAGAAAATAATATGGCTAATAAATTAGGGTGTGATCTCTATCATTTCCAAGTTGCAAGCTCGTGCAATTTTACTTTTTCTTTTTTCTTTTTTTCCCCATAATTTAGTTCCTAGATTTAAAGCACCCAATACATGTTAATTTCTTATATGGTTATGCTTGTCTATGTTTCAAAATATTTTTGTTCCTAAATGTAACATTAACATTAATATTTAATGGTAGAAACATTCTGCTTCTCATAGTTTTTCGGAAGATATACAGCTTGTTACCTACAATATTACATCTGCATTTCTAGTTAAAACAAGAAAGAAACTCTTCTGATATAATTTCAACCTCAAAGTTGTACACTATGCCAAACTGTGTAATGTTATATAGTTTCTTTAAGAAGAATGAATGTAGAATAATAAGCTTCAAATTGGATGGAAGTGATTCTGATGTGGAAGAAAACAAAATTGATGGCAGGCGTCTATTCAGATAAATATGGAATAATATTTGCAATAAATATCTAATTTTTAATTTCTTAAGCAAAATTTTAGGCATTTGTAGTATACTTACTTTATCTTTAAGTTTTAGTTGTATTTATTTTTCTCTGAAGTGAGTGACAAATTATTTGGAGTATTTGAGTTCACTGTACCAGGTAGCCACTCGCATTGCGAGCGTCCGCATAATCAACTATCAGCGGAAATGTTTGTCTGGTTATATTTACAAACTGTCATGTTTCTTTGTTGAGCAAAGTTCTCTTTGCAAACGTTACTGTCTGGACCTTTGTACAGTAATGAGTAAGTAATCCACGTGGCCCGGCTACATGCTGCGTATTCGTACTGCACTGTTTTGAATGGAGCGCGATCAAGGCATCGTGCCAGTTGCCGTTTAGGAAGGGCGCTCAGCTTACGAGAGAATTGGCAGCGTCTGTGGATTTTGTGGAGACACAGCTCTGTTAAACGCACAGTAAGGTAAAGTGCTTCAAATGTCAAATAGGTGGAAAGTTTTATGTTCACTGCTATTTAAATCTGTTTTTTATATACTTATAAAAATTCACAGGAAAAATAGTTTAGCTAAATAAGAGCACAAATTTCCATAAACACTTTCTCCTAGGCTCTTTTATTGGCCCTAATTAAAATTTATAGCATGATTAGCAAAAAAAAAACTTGGTTATTTATTGATTTTCATTGCTTTGGTGCGTGATTACTCGAATGTTTGTTTCTCAATCTTGAGCAGCCTGCAAATAATTAACTAAAAGGGCAGAAATGTTTGAGTTGGGTGCATTCAAAATACTTCTAATGCCTTTCGACAAAAGATAATTTGACAACAGCTTGCAGATGTGCATCATTACTGTGTGATTATATTTCTGTTGTTTCAACATCTGAACACTGGAAAAACTTTCGAGCGACATGTGTCTGGGACGTGCGGTCGCGTTGCGGCGTCCTGCGGTATTCATATGGGAAATTAGGCTCTGGGGCGTGTTGCCGGGCATCATGGAGTGGCCCGTGTGTGAAGTCCCGGGAGAACACGTGTCTCTGGGGGTGTGGCTGTGTCATGGATAGAGACCCGGAAAATTCGCGGGTTCAATGACCGCCAGGATAGACTCCACTCTACACACTCGGGCAAATGCCAACTGTCCATTGGCTGCTGACTTGTAAGTCGTCTCGACTGGGTGGCATGTGATTCGACACTTCTATGAGTGAGGGTCTCTAATTGGCCCTCATTACTCCAGATTAACAGTGAACCAATGACAGAAGCAGCACTAAGGTATGATTATTTGAATTTTAGCATAACACGAAATGAACCCGCGAATTTTGCGGGTCTCTAGTCATGGACCACGGCCGTGTGTTGTACGTGAACACTGCTTCACTCGGTCATATGGTGTTTCATTGGTATCATTTCAATGCTTTTGGGAAGCCCTTTCCGACCGTTTACGATCTCTGTATTCGTATTTGGCTTTTTGATGCGTAAAGACCGACACACACATATATATATATTCACTGTAACTATTTTACACTAATGTTTTATGTATGCGATCGATAGATTTTGACGAGAGCTGACGATTCAAACTCAAACGAACGTCGTAGCTTCTCCGAGTCGAAAGTTATACCGAATGGAAATCTCGAAACGCAGCAAAAATTACCTCAAAAGGAGGCGCTTCCCCCTCCACCGCGCGCGATGCGTAACAGTCCTCACTTAGCGTGACGAATTCTTTGATCCTTTAGCTATCCAGTGGTGTGATTAAATTTTGGATGGAGATGATAGATGTGTGGCTGCAACAACAAACTGTACCCCCGGATTTTATCGTTCGTTTTTTTTTTTTAATTGCCTCCCACAGTGGAAGCAATTTTAAAGACGTATTCACGTCAAAAAAAAATTTGTCATCCTTCGGGATGCAATGATATGCAGTAGACCACAAGTTCAACAGTTATAAAGTTTCACTTTATGGTAGATGATGCACTGTACATACCCAACCCAAGCAGAAATCACGTGTGGTCGTCATTTTGTGACATAATGTTGCACTTTTTTTTTGTGTTGATTCGACAGTGACGTGAACAGCCTACTCTATTAGTTAATTAACACTTTGTAAAAATCTACCGTGATGCATGGCTGGGTGTCAAAGTTGTTACAACTGTGCGATCAAATACGTATGAATATGGAATGGGAAGTAGTTTACATAAGTGAAAACCAGTGTCTTTAATAAATTAGCATAAGCTTTCTTTGACACCGGCATCAGGGCTGAAGTAGTGTTGAGATTGTCGGCGTGTATATCTCGCCAATCTTGGATTTCCTCTTGTGTAAGAGCTTAACAAGTGAAGGTTGCCATATCGCTTGCGTTCAGTAGTTTCATGATCGCTTGTTGCAGATAACTGGATACCTGGTTCGTTTTAATCGTCCAATTGTATTTAACCGCACAATGTCAGGTTCCGGATGTTGATTTTGTTTAAAAAGAGTGTTGTGTATCAACAGGATTTAAAATAAGTTTGTTATAACTCCAAACAAGTATTTCAAAGTTATAATTGGATAGTAAGTAGTATTAATTACTACTCAAGACAGGACCGTCGAGGAATTCAAGGACTCGGGGCAAATCATGTGGTTGGGCGCCCTCCCTGTTACTGAATGTACAAATTCTCAAACCCCACAATTAAACTCAATCTGTGCATATCACATTACTTGAATGTATGGTGTCCTATGAATTCTGCTCACAATAAACTTGTAATTTTCATCCTAAAAGAGTAAACCCAAGCATTAAAAAAAAACTTGAAACTCAACCAGGGCCCCCCTCTCCCTAATATCGATGGCCATGTTCTCAGTTGGTACGTGTAGAAGGACGTAATATAATTTGAATCGCTCATTTTTTATAGGTAAATTTTTATATACCTAAACCTCATTACAAAATACTTGACTTTAAAAAGAATTTCTCAAGAGTTTTGATAATAACATAATTTTACTATTCAGTACATGATGCTGATTTTAGTTCAATACCCTCTTATACATTCGATACTTGATGATTTTTGTCAAAACAAACATTTGTTTATTATTATCATATTTTTAGTTTGTAAGAGTGAAGAATAAAGTTCCAAAGTATATTATTTGTATCTGCTCCTTTTTTGGATTGGCCTAGATCAAATTTTTATGTTGAATATTGCTTTTTAATTATTTATATTTTTTTTATTAAATATTGTTTGTAGTGAAAGTAAACCGGTATTTGGAACTGTAATTAATTGTCAATTGGTGGTATGGTGCAGAACTCTGCATTCCATTGTGATCTGAAGAAGTATTATTGACTGCTTAAAACTGCATGTGTGTCGGTGTTGTGCGACGTCTGTGCGATGCCGGCAGTCACGAAGCTACGCTTGCACGTCCGTATTCTCCTCTTGGTAGTCAGCGTTACGAAGGAGTGCATTTCAGTGCTCTGGATTCTTATATAACCCACACTTAAGTCTGAACAGCCATACTTGTAAATCAGGGGGCGAGATTCATTCTTTGAAATCAACGTAAGCCACTTAAAATGATTATGAACCTCGTGGTGTGATAATATTTTTTATTGGAAGTGTTGGTTATGGGGATGTTTTCAACCAGCCGTGTGCGTTAGCTATATTCCATTACAAATTTTTTGATTTGTAGCGTGTGAAATAGGAAGTAAGTACTAGATAAACGAGTTTAGTTTTCAATTAAATAAATTGTCAAGCTATGAATATTTTGAGAGCTTGTCAGCTGAATTGTCCAAATGCAATCTTGCCTTCTAGTAGCGATCCATGAATGAAGAATAGCTAGTTGGTTGATAATGTTAATACTTTTTCACTACGAGAAAATATTTTTGTGATAAGTTTTCAGCTTTGCATGCAGCGCACTCTCAGCTAACCTCAGTTCACCAACTCGTATGAATGTGGTAATGCTCAAATTAATTATGTTTCCCACATATGTTACGATTCCACACATTTCGCTTTAAATTTTTTTTTTTTTTTGAGAAAGCATTTAAATTCATTCCATCTTCCTGGCTGAAAATGGTGGTGATGTATATGTGAATACATGCGATGCAAGGTAAATGGTCTCTCTAAGTTGGTTGCTTGTATTGGGTGATTACTGTGAGAAAAGTGACTTGGTGATCCGTACTGTAAGGGCATAAGTTAAATATGGGGAAACCTTGGTAACACTGACAAGATTGGACCAAGATTCGGGCACTTTATAGGTTTTGACCAAACTACGTTACAGTTTATTTTATGGAATAGTTGGGGGGGGGGGGGAGAGGGCTTGCTATTTAATTATTATTTTTATGTTAATACATAATAACAAAGGGTTATAATTAATAACATACATGTGCACAATAGGAGAAAACAAACTGATAGCTATAAAAAAATTTCAGTGATTGTACTCAATTTTATGTATTGCATAATTTTTACATTTTATGTTGTATGGGGGTCTTTATTTTTGAGTATGATTGTACATTTTTGTTTTATTTTTTAGTTATTGTTTTTTTTTTATAGGTGGTTTAGGATTGAATAGGATTGATGTATCCATTTCTCATGATCTCACAGGGGACCAAACATTGAGATAACTCTGCAATTTTTTGAGACAAAGTGGGGCTTGCTTGCCACTCGTCACTGCCGTGACTGTGAAGGGCAGACAAACAAGTGTGGACTACTTACTAAATATCGAAGCACCAGGAAGGAAAAAATGGGTTGTTAGTTGTGTGTTTAGAGGGAGCATTGATCAAGAGTGTACTAGGGATGTGCCGATTCAAACATGCATTCATTCGTATCGGTCGATAAAGTTTAATCGCTGAATAATTTGTATGGGCTTTACGAACACTGTGTATGAACTGCAGTTAATGTGAAATCAGTGTGTAAAGTAGATTTTTTGAGTTTTTGTAATGGTTCTAATCTTAGGAACTTTTTTTTCAGTGATGATAATGATGGAATAATGTTGTAGTTTCGAATTAACGGTACTTTTCATGTTGTGCGTTGTGTTTTTACTCGGGACTAGACGGATGGTGTCTTGTGCTTTGACGTCGGTACACCCCTAGCGAGCGTCGTGGCCTGACCGCCCCCGCCCTCCCAGCTGAGTCGAGCACTGAACACACGCCGTAACCGGGCGGTAGCGATGCTTTGCCCTGCGACTGACTCCCCCCCTCCCCCTCCCGTCGGCTCGGAGCACTGAGCGCTGTTTCGCTTGGCCGCCAGGTGTGGCCCCCAGCCCCGCGGCGGCCGGGGATAACATTAGCGTTTCCAACCCTTTTGACGACGTGACGCCTGGGCCTTCCCAGAGGCCGGCCCCCAATTCGTACGGACCGCCGCGCCCCCAAGGTACGACCAGCCTGCATGCCGGCCTCCCCCTCCCCCCCTCCTCCTCCTGCCTGTTGTCCGTAGCCTGCTTGAGTTAGTGTTGTCCGCAGTGTTGCGTGTTCTGCCGGCTCGGCGGTCGTTCCGTCACACTCTCTCTCTCTCTTCCCCCGCACTCTTCCCCGCACCTTCTGTACTTGTGTGTCGTAAACGCTGGTTGCTCGTTTCACTATTTTGTCTACATTTTTTTGCCTGCTGTGTATGTTGTAAAAAAAAAGACGTATTTTTGTCTGGAGTAAAAAATAGAATGACTTGATTTTTTTTTTTTTTATGTTTTTTTGAACTGCTCTTAGCTGGAGACTCTGTTAGTTAACGTACGTTCCGTCTCTACCTTTTTTTTTTTTTTCTGTTCGTTGATGGATGAATGCTAGAGATGCCTGTTTTCTTTGTTTTGAATCGTTTGTTTTTAGTATTTGATGAGTTTGCAATTTTTTTTTTTTTTTTTTTGCAGTTGTATATTAGTTTCTTGAGTAGTTTAATGAAGTCTCGGTTGCTGTCAATAGAAGTTGTGAAAGTTTCCTAGAACTGGTGTGGTTCAAAGATGTGCACAGGCCCCAGAAACCAGTTGCCAATGTTCACAGTTGAGTAGCTTAGCGTATAGGGGCAACCACAAAGATTTTCAATTATTGATGCAATTGATGAAAGATCATTTCCGTGTATTTTTTGTGTGCCAAATCATTTTCAAAGTTTGTTGCTCTCTTTTTAAGGTGAACCATTCAGATGCTGCAGTGTCGTTTTTCCTTACGTCGAGTGCGTGGAGAACGTGATACCTGTTGTTGAATCTTTGTGTTGGTCGCTGGCTACAATGAGGAAATAGTAATGGGGGGGATGGTCAATGCCAAGACTGTTATGCCTCTTCACTGTCATTGGTCTCTTGCGTCCGCTTCTTCTTACTGCTCCTAGTGTACCGCATCTTGAGTGAATCGAGGAATGGTGTTTGTGGCTAAAATTAAAGAAATACAATCCATAATTTCTACAAGTGCAATTGCAAGCAAAATAAATCGTCTTTCAGGAGAGTGTGTGTGTCGAGCTATCAATCTTGTGTCGGTTATTCAAACAAGCCATCGGATCTTCGTAAATCACGTGTCGATCGTGTATCGGACATTCGTTGCTGTTTGCGAGGTAGTGGCCGCCACCTTCCTCCGACTTCTCCACAGTTCCTCCTCCTGAACTACTTCCCCCGTCTTCGTGCGTCCGACTGCCTGTTCCGCGGAACGGGACCGTGCGACGGGCGTGCCATCGCACGGCACGGCACGGCACGGCGTCACAGCGCAGACGGTCGTGTCACGAGCCGGCATCTCGCAGGTGTAGGGGCTGTAACCAGGTGACTCCGTGTCACGTCCGCTGCAGTACAGACATAATTATTTGCTTTTTGAAGCTAACTGTTACGCAAAACCTGCAAGATGTTGCTCTTTTCTCCCCCACCATAGTTTTTTGACTATGTAAGAATCTTTAAGGTGATATGGAGTTTCAAGTTTTGCAAAGTAGTCTTGGAGCGTTGGGATCGAACCGCCCGTGAGCACAAGTTAGCAATGATGCCAACAGAGGACGCAGCGGTGTGCCGTTAACATGTGTCTCACTTCACTGGCTGTGAATCATAGCTGAGCTTTGCCTTCAGACTGCCATTATAAAATTTAACAATATATATAATTGCAGGTAACAAGAATATATATATATTTTTGTGTAGGTATTTGTTACTTGGCTAGAGAGGTGTGTGAGTGAGTGGTTTTCAGACTTTTTTTTTCTTTTTTTTTTATTTATTTTGCTATGTAGATCAGAATCTTGTTTATAAATCAAACTTGTTGGAATGCCATTTATATCTGACCTACAGATATATTTTTCTTTAAGATTTTCCCTTTTTTTTTTTAAATTGGCTTTTAAGTTTATACTTTTTGCTGTAATGAAATGCAATCAATTTTTTTTTTCCCTCTATAGGTAATTGTAGCGAAACAGTGTGGTGTAAATAGTTGACTTGTGGTAAATTGCTATTTGTTTTGATATTTTTCATGGTGTATCTGCATTTTTATGTAAAACAATTCTGATATTCATACACCATTGGGGTATACTAGAAGATGAAATATTTGGAAACTGCATTTAATGTTTTGCTGTGGGATATAAACACACAATAATTCTTTGAAGTATGAAAGAATATTGTCAGATATTCTCATGGTGGAAAAATACTAAATAATTTAAACTAAGACTTTGTAATGTGATCAGTTTTTCATATTGTGTTTTAGAAACCCTTTTGTAGTTTTTTAATTTAAAAAAAAATAACATACAAGTTTTATGGTGCCAGTATTTTACTTTCTCATTTGTGAATAATGAATAACTGATAATTTGCAAGACTCAGTCTATGACTTTCAAATTCTAATAATTATTGAAGTACATTGATAAGTAGTTCGGTTGCATGTACAGTAATGTCAGTGATTTGAGAATGGTAATTATGTAAAAAAAAAAATTTCATTTATGTGCTTTATTCTGTCATGTAGAAATGTATTATTTACTTTTTATTATGTATATTTTGATTTGCTAATAATGCATTTATAGTTGTAAACAAATTTTTTTATCAGATTTTTGGCAAGAAAATAAAACCAGATAAATAAATGGGGATATAATAGGTAGTTTTGAATTCGGCCATCAGAAAATGTGTGTTGTTAGTTACTGCAACACTGAAAAAGTTCACTTTAAAAATGAATCTAAATTAAGCATAGTCTAAAAGCATGAGTGAAAAAATTACATGTATTTGAATATTATTAGTGAATATTTTTTTACTAAATGGCTGAAGAGAAAATAACATGCTAGTGTTATTACTTATACTTTAAATTTCACAAGTTATATCATTCTAAAAAAGTGAAAAAAATAATAATTAGCATTAAGTAGCATGCATTATATCAGGAGAAAATTGTATTTACCAGAATTGTAGAAAACTAGTTCCTTCCAACATTAAATGTTAATTATATGGATTCTGTGGGCATTAAGTTTAACGTGGTAATGATGGAAGATTGAATGTTTAATGTCCACAACAGATGTTAGTTCTTTCAGAAAGATGATTAAGAAAGTAGCATTGGAAATACAGTTTATTTAAATTGTGATTTTGTCAGTTTTGGTGTGCACGTAAGAGTTCTTTTAAATTGGAAAAAGATACTTATTTATGTCCTATAAGTTTAATAATACAAAAATACAAACATGGATTTCTTAATTGTAGCCTAACTATAAAAAAGACCTGAAATTTTCGCCACATAATCTTCAATGTACTAAGATATAATAAGTATACTACTAGTATAAATAGATATGCAGGAAAATCACTTTCTGTTTTTAGATTTACGAAAGTTAGTGTTGTAGCTTGTCAGTTGTTTTGAAGTTAACGGAGTGATTCATTTGAATGTATACCTTGTATTTTTTCGTGAAATTGTTGTTATGTTCATTATACCATGGTTCTGATTCTATTGTACTTCCTTTTCTTTCATCAGCTATTTCGTGCATCAATTTTCTGAAGTGGCTCTTTAATTCTAATACCACCTTGGAGATGTGTTGAAGATTAGTTTTGGCATTATTTGCAAGTTTTTTTAACGTGTTAAGAGAGTTCGGGGATTTGTAGCATCGACGAGTTCTTTTCAAAAAAGTAGCCTGCCTTTCCCTTAGCACTTCATTGTCTTTCGTTTTTGTGATTTGTCGATAAAGAAAAGTTAATCCACTAGCGTGTCTCGCACATTGGAGAGCCGCGTACTTCTGATCGTGTTGTGATATCCCTTTCGAACAGTTTCTAGTGCGGCGTAGGTGGAGATGTTCGATTAACAAAAATACCGAAAGTTCGAAAATGTACTAAAGAGTGGCCGTGTTTGCCGTATTTCTTGGAAGTCTTTGTCATGGGGACAATTAACAAAGATACCGAAAGTTCGAAAATGTACTAAAGAGTGGCCGTGTTAGCCGTGTTTCTTGGAAGTCTTTGTCATGGGGACAATTAACAAAGATACCGAAAGTTCGAAAATGTACTGAAGAGTTGCCTTGTTTAGGTGTTTCTTATCTTGGAAGTCCTTGTCACGGGGGGGGGGGGGAGGGGGAGGGGGGGGAGTTGTTGTGCGTGCCCTCTCGGAGACGAGAGAGCTTAGAGCTTGGTTGGTTTCCGGCGGACCGACGCGGCCCGGGGGTTTGCGTTTGAGCGAGAGGAGTGTCGACAGAGGGGCGGCTGTCCCGTGGGTTGCAGGCATGCAGCCAGGGTACCAGGGCCAAGGCAGCTACTCGCAGTACCAGGACCAGTACGGCGGCCAGTACCCGCCCTCCCGGCCCATGTACCCCCCGTACTCCGCCGACGGCGACAGGTGAGCTCTGTGCCGACCAAGCCGTCGCCAAATTTAATCACAATCTTTTATGTAACATCAAAACCAAAATGCAAATATTTTTTTCATTTAGTACATGCATAACACACCTTTAAAAAAAAAAAAAAAAAAAAGGAATTAATTTTCAAGTAAACTTGCACACAACAACAAATGTACTTTTTTTAGGTATTGGAAAATACTATTTTAGGATGACTACACCTGTGGCTAAAAAAATATATATATATTTTTTTTACCGCACTATACTTATTTTTAAAAAGGATTGAAGGCAGATTAATAAC
This sequence comes from Bacillus rossius redtenbacheri, assembly GCF_032445375.1. Taxonomy (NCBI): domain Eukaryota; kingdom Metazoa; phylum Arthropoda; class Insecta; order Phasmatodea; family Bacillidae; genus Bacillus; species Bacillus rossius. Next base: position 13,713,022 of record NC_086344.1, on the reverse strand, counting down.
ATAAATGGTTAGGAACTACTTACAAAATAACATAACATCGTTTTTGGTAGAATATGTAATTTTTAATTTTTTTTTACAACCAATCGACACTGAACCGAAGAATGGCATTGGTATTGTTTTAATTTAAACTTCACATGGTTTCTTTATGTTATTCTGGGATATTTGTAATAACTCTCTTTAACTACGTATAATTATTTGCTCTTAGAACAAAAAAAAAATTTGTATTACAAAATAATTATATTTTTGTATGAAGTTATTTGTATTAATGATTTTTGTGTAACTAGGTTTTGTATGAGTAGGGTTTTTTTATTAATGAGTTTTGTATGAGAAGGTTTTTTTATTGTGAGGTATTGTACACTTAATAATTTAATAATAACAACTCTACACAAATTTTAATGTATCATAATTTAAAAATAATACAGTGTGTGATAATGAATTCAAATTTCTGGGATTGAATCACATGTAGATTTTGCACCTGCTGCTACGTCAAGTATCAAATCATTAAAATTTGCAGAGCGAATTGTATAAACTATATAATTAAACTGCTCCGATAAAAGCGAAAAATACTTGGAAAATATTAAGCCCTGGCCATGGACCTGGTTTTCAACAAGATTTTTTATTAAACTACTGCCCATCTTGTTAAAATTCATTAAACAGTTAATACTATTAATTTTTTCCCTTTGCCTTTGTCAACTTTGGTTTGCGCCATTCGCCACAGATGGCAGCACCGTGGTGGTCGTACATTTCCGTTCCAAAAGACTTCCTCCCCGTTCACGACATCACTTCCACCAAATGCCTTGCACTGAGAGGTAAAGACGCCACACATCAAGAACTGTCTGCGATAACGAAATTCGTGTGATTGGCTCTAGGTGTCGCAGAGATAACGTAAATTTAGCGGTCAGCTTAAAACTCAAATCACATAAACGTAATAGTTTATATATCAAATTCAGTTTGTGTAATGTATTCAGCATGTAGTTTTAAAAAAAAAAATGCATATAATAAGTGGAATAGAAACATTTATTTTTCTCTTTCGTGGTCTTGCGATACGTCATTGGTACATTTTTCAAAAAAAAAAAAAAAATGGTACTTGCAGATTTATTTTTATGGTCAAAATTACAGTTTTTGGGGAAATAAGTATGATAAAATATTTGTGTGTCATTTGTTTTCTATAATATGCTGCCTTTAAGAATAAACAGAATTCATAAAAAATAAAAAACAACATGAAAATCTCCTAATTGGCCTGAAAGTTGAACCGTGATCTCTCGTGTGAGACCTGGGAGTGTTGCTGAGACGGCCGCGTGTGTCGCAGGGGGTACAGCCAGGGGCCGGCCAGCGCCCCGCCCGCCGGCTCCGTCCCGCCCGCCGCCGCCCAGGACTACGGCCGCTACCTGGGGCCCGGCCAGCCGCCCGGCTACCCCGCCCCCCGCCCCGGCTACGGGGCGCCCCCCGCGCCCCCCGCCGCGGGAGCCCCCGCCGCTCCCCAGCCCGAGTACTACCGCCAGGACCAGGTGACGCTCGCTCTCCCCCTTTCCCTCCCCCCCGCACACGTGCTCGCATCGACTGCTTCTCGACAGAAACTGTAGTATTTGAAACTCCACAATGGTTGCTCACAGACAAGAAAATAAGTAATTCAAATAATCGTTGCATCAGCTACTCCGGTAAACTGATCTCGACACGAGCACAGAAACTCTACAATGATGGGAACTACTGCCCCTTAATTAGAAGAAACATTAACATGAACTATACTTTGCGTTTCAAACACACAGCAAAGTATTTGTTGTTTTGAGAAACATTTTATAGTCAATTCTGCGTGTTATGTATGGTTGTTGAAATGTGTTTTCTCGATATTGCATGTTGAAATAAATCTGTGTGGATCGAATGAGACAATGAAAAAGTTTCTAGGCAGGGCTGGAAAAATGGGGAAAATTTAGGGAGATTGGCCGAAACAAGCATGTGTGTAAATTCATTTTTATTTAATGTTTTAAATATATTTAGGGTTAAATTATATTGTCGTGTCAATTAGTAGAATTAGTTAGATTGGATATTTAAATTATGTAGCGAATAATTCACGTGTGTGTTGTCTGGCGTGAAGGAAACTGTCAGCAGGAGGAATAATTTCAATCCGCAGAGTAGTTTCACACTGACAGCTGTGGGAGTCAGAATCACTGCGAACTAGGGCTGTGCTAATATCAGTTTATTTCGTTCACGTTGAATTAAAGTACCAAAATATTATCAAAATTAACGAGTTTGGCACATGGAGATAGATGTATACTACCGTAGTAAAATCAGAAAGTGGGAAAAATTTATTTTATGCCCAAAGTTTTGGGAAAGATGTGTTCCGGTCCGACTCTATTTTTAAACCCTTAGTTACTCAACGTGTTTTGTTTGTTGACTGCGGTCAGGTAAACTGTATTTAAGTCCAGTAATATCATGGACACATTTTCTGCCAATTTTCTGTGCAGCTTAGGAACCATTATCTACATTGGTTTATTTACTATTCGAGTCCAAACTTCTGTTTTGTCGGAAATAAATACACAAATTGAGCTAGCTGCTGCTGATTCGCTGGTGGTAGCTCATATGTGACAGACAGTACCCTGTGTGGCAGTATCTGTAATTCCTGTCGCAGTAGCATCGGTTTACATGTGCAGGATGATGGATGACTTGAAGTGTGTCTCATCTCCTCACAGACTTTGAACTAAAGCTCTCAAGTCTCCGAGAATCTTGAAGGATGTAAAATGCCACCATTTTTTGTATTTATTTACTTATGTTGGTTAACCACCCTATTTTTGTTTATGTTGATTTCAAAAGTGAACATGTTTCCACGAACCAGATGTATTAACATGTATCTATTAGTAGTTATGTTGTGCCACAACTTTCACAGTTTTCTGTTTAACAAACGCAATTTCTTTTGTTCAAACAACCTGCTTTTTTTTTCTTTTTTTTTTTTTTTAGTTAACATGTGCATCGTTTACTGTTATTGTATTAGTTGAGCATGTAGTAGATGTCTAAAAATATTTTGATTTTTTCATTGCTAGGGACAAAAATTTTATGGTGAATTTTGATTAAAAAAAACTTATAGTACAAATGCAGGTTAGTTTACAGCTCTGAATTGCAAGCTACGTAGATAAATAAAATAGAATTTGAATAAAACATAATCCAAATAAATACAATGAATTAATTTAGTGATTTTAATTATTTTTTTATCCTATTCATAATGAACATCTCTTTTAATCTGGAATCTAATTAATATTTGTATAAAATAGTATCTTAATTCATCTTGGCTGTCTTAACATCACACAATTTATGAAATAAATATAATTAAATACAGTAGAACCCCTGTCATACACTTTTCAACGGAGGGCACAAAAATGGTGTATGATGCGGGAAAGTGTATGAAAAGGGAATGGCAATAATAAAAAAAATTTCAATCTAGCATACCAGCCCAATGTCAGATTAAACTTAAATACATAATGTGTAAATAATTGCATCATATTAATGAAAGATATGAATTCATCATTATATATACATATAATAAAACTACCAGAAATGTAAAATACAGTCCATAATCAAGTACCTTTCTTGGAGAGGGGAAAAGTCACCAAGCCTAAATTAGAAATAAAAAAATTAGGCTATTGTAAAAAGAAAAACAGAAATTTTTGCTGGTTTGTTTCATTTTACAAACAACTTTATGCAACAGAACAATTTTCAATAAAATTTAACTTGAGAAACGTAAAATATAAAACAATCTGATTGTAAGAAAACAATAACAAACAAGTATATTCAGTTCAAAGATTAATGAATGCACAAAATATGAGATCCGTGCCTTGGTAAATCACGTGGACCATTTTCATAATCATTCGTGCCACTAGTCTCGCTTGGTGCTGGCCATAGATGCTAATAGCGAAGTGCACAGTCTTCCCGATACTATCCATATCTATGGTGCGATAAAGTTATTTTCTTACGTTTGCAAAGGTAAACAATGAACGTTTTTCAAAATAAAAGCATTAAAACGTAGTTTATCAGGAGGAATATAACAAAAAAAATTGTGAATTTTAGGACTTTTCCGCTTCGTAAAAACGTATGAAACGGGAAATTAAAGATTTTATAAGTGTATGTTCCGGGAAAGTAAACCATTGTAAATATAGAACTTTCGGCGGGACCAAAATTAATTGGTGTATGACACGGGAAAATGTATGAAACGGGAACGTATCATCGAGGTTCTACTGTATTGTGATGTACCGATGTAATCGTTTTAAGTATCGCTATCAGTCGATATTCCCAAATTTTCTGGATTTCCGATGTGATCTTTTCCAACCAATATTTAACAAACTGATACACATGAAAAAGTAAAAGTTCTTTGAAATCTTGGGCACAAACTTTTAGTAACTCTAAATCAGTTGGAGAGTTAGGTTATGTCATTATGCAATACCACACTTTATGTTATATTTATCGATAAATATTTATAAAATACAATGAAACTAAAATGTCCACAAATTCATTTTCTTTTCAATTTAATCCTGAAGTAGCACCAACAACTTAAAAAGTGATTGGACCAACAACACTGCAGAAAACTAAAAAGTATATATATACCGTCCATTTTGTGAACAAATAATATTCACAGTGCCTATAACGTTGCAACCTTTTCAGGACAAAGCATAACACTGTCGCCATATTTTCAAAGTTGGTGCAGAAAGGCTCTGTATTGGTTCCAACAGTTTTTATGCCATTAACATTCCCAAAGTTGAAACCAGTATTAAATTACAATTACTGTACAAGTAAAAAATATGTGTAACAGCCTGCCACTATTATTGTAAACATTCCAATAATCTAAATATGTACTGTGATTTAATGAAAGAGAAATAATAAACTTAAGAAATTTGGTAAATTACCTAAAAGATTTTGAAACCAAAGTGGCATGGGTTTTATCTCCTCATCGTTGATTATTTTATAGACAAGCACGAATATGTAAATTAAAGTTAAAAAGGGAGAAATTTTATTGCAGCGAGGAGAGATGCTCGTAAATAAAATGAGCCTTTTATTATTCATTCGTTCTCTGACATCGTAGTTGTTCGTTTGGCAGGAACAAAATAGAGCTAATTATAATAGGAGTTAAAAATGTGCTCCTTCAGTTAGGAGTTATAAGTGGCCATGCTTGAATGTCGTTTTCGTTAATTGGTCAAATGTATAATTGCTATGCACAAATTTCATGCGATAGTGTAATTTTTTTTTATTATTTTCTGGAAAATCCTTGTAATAAAGAATTTTGTAAAGGTTATGACTTATTTATTACAAATGTTGAATTTTCTTGAAATTTCCATTGTGTCTATTTACACCGAAGTATTGGATCAGTTGTGTATCGGTTATCGTATCTGTTAAAGAGATGGTTCGGTAATCGTATCTGTGTCTTTTTTCATCCATGTCGCCCCACCACTAATAATTTATGTACTATTTGAAACCAACTTTCATCAACTGTTTATCAATGTTAAACCATAAAATTTTTGTCTGCTAGTTGATGCTAAATGTTGTAGCAGCTTGCTTCATGAAAAAAATATATATATTTTTTTGTTTTGCAACTAAAAATTTGTTTTTGCAGTGTCTGGCGGACAGTCGCGGGCTCGCGTGACTGTAGTGCTTGCTTATTGATATTTTTTTGTAGATGTCGGCACAGTTGGTTAGTTTCTCGACCTCGCAGCTTGCTCGCCAGCTAGTGGCCCCCCAAAGCCCTGCCAAACCACCTTACCACCAAGTATGTCTCACTTCGTCCACTGTTCTCTGTTCTTGCCTGTCTGTCTGTCTGTCTGTCTCGCTTGGTTGCCGTGCTGTGCTTTGCTTGGGCGGCTACTGGGGGCTCGTGATGGTCCGAGAGTGACTTCTGCTCTTTTCTTTTCCTTGTAGTCACTTTTGGTTTCATTTTATCTGTGTGTGTGTGTAAATTTACTGTTGTGTGTTTTTCAAACAAAAACTGTGTTATAAACTAAAATACCTTTGCAAATGTAACATTAATAATGTTCGCAGGCTCTCACAGCCTTTGTCTGAAGTAGCTTGGCTTGTGGTTTGTAGCAGTGTCCTTGGCGAATAATTCACCGACGTTTCGGTCGACATTGCAGTTGCCATAATCAGCAGGTAACTGCTCCCTGATGATGGCGTCTGCAATGTCGACCGAAACGTCGGTGCATTATTCGCCAAGGACACGGCTACAACCCAGAAGCCAAGCTACTTCAAATGTAACTTAAAGTTTTGCTTTTTTTTTTTTTTTCCTTAGTTCATAATTCAAAATTATGAGGGTTTTTCATCAGCAAAAGAAAAATAAGATATTTTCTGTTTTCCTAAAAAAATAGTTTATGAAAGTAACTGAACATTACTTGCATACCAACATTTCGTAAAGTATACGTACTTTCCCATAATCATTTGAAGATGACTATGGGGTCCCAGTGCCACCCACAACTATTTTATGTTTTCTTTTTCCACAGATGACTACCTCGGATGTGTACGAGATTGTTATCTTTGGACTTATTATTTAAAATTTTTAGCTTTATTGTGTGTGAAAAAATATTATAAGTGCATTAAAAAAAGTACCTAGTAAGTGAGTATTTTATCAAATTATACTTGGAACATCCCAATGTGATGATACGTAGAAATATTTGTGTGGTACTATTTCAAATACATACATACATCTGGAATTCAGCTATGAGTAGTTAAGTTACTCATAGCGCTCATCTGATTACATGAACATCAATCTTTTTTTTTATCTAGAACTTGGCTATTAAAATTGTAATTTTAATATCTTGCGAAAATACTGAACTTTTTTCCATATCTTTAAATCATTTAATTCTTGCTGATGATATCGCAGTAGGGAAGTTTTACCGAAGTAGGGCCAGTACCAATAATATATTTTTATCAGGTCAGCTCGCATCATGTTTAAATAAATTTTCCATGTGGTTTTCGGTTTAAAATGTAAAGGTTGAGAATTCATATTTTGCAGGCAACTTAAAATAGTTAGATGTGCACCAACTTCCAAAACACTACGGTACTCGAGAAAGCGGTTGTCGTGAAAGCTCTTGAAAAGCACATGGATGTGAGCTTGAGTGCTATGCTAGTCTGTGTGAAAGTCCAAGCCGGTCCAGAACTCGTGTGAATGGGTCTTACGTGACTTTGAGCATTCATTTCCGTTTCCCCCCAAGTATTTCATTGGTATTTCCCCTCTCCTTCCCACAAGTTAAATGCTGACAACATGGATTTCCACATTTTTGTTTTAAAAATAGTGTATAAAGTCGGCTTACTATCAAAACGTCCTAAGTCTGAATTTTGAGACGTTGGTGTTGTAGACGACGTTGGTTCGTAAGTTACTGACACACAGGCCTGTCAAACATCCAAAGTCAAATTATGAGTGCAAGGACATCTATCGGACTTAATTGAAACCTCCTATCCCTTACGTTTTCTTCAGTTTATTGTTCAATACCTTCTATGTCTTTAAAAAATTAATAAATCATTTACACAATGTATTTTCCTTTATATCCCAAACAAATTGGTTTTATTTTTTTGTTTTTGCCTCTCGTGTTAAAACTTTTGTATTACACTTGGGAGCTTTTGATAGTAAACTGACAATTATTTTTCGTGTAAAAAATTTTTTTTTTGGGAATTTTTATCGGGTCTGTGTTCTAAATCTAATATTATTGGTTAACTATTTAAGGTTTTTAAGTATTTTAGTATTTTGTTTAACTTGCTCAGTATCCTCTTATTTAAACTTCACTTTGCTTGTAAACTACTGGTTTTTTGTGTTTGTTTCAAATTTATGTTCTTCATCTTGGATTTGTTTCTAAATATATCACTTGGAGAATTATTTAAACTTATTTAGAGGGAAAACTTCCAAATAAGAAACTGTAAAAAGATTCCATTGCTTATGTATGAATTTAAGCATTGTCAATTTAGTGCACTAATATGCTTCAGTAATAGCAATTTCCTTTCAAAGCACTACCACGTATGTACCATATTAACTTCTTATAGATAACTTTATTTCTGAAATTTTTTATCTTCTTCCTCCCACCTTATTTTCTTACATTCTGCATTTTTATGAATAGTAAATATGTAATTTGTTGCCTGTTAAGTGGACTGATTGTGCTTATTTTTTTCTTCTCTCTCTCTCTCTCTCTCTCTCTCTCTCTCTCTCTCTCTCTCTCTCTCTCTCCTGTTTCTTGTGCAAGAGATCATGGAAGGTTTGTTAAAATGGTGAACCTGGGAGGGGAAAACAAAGATACAATACAGCGGTGGTTCCAGCTCAACCGATTTTATTCCCCTATAGGTTCTTGGCAAACATGTAAAGCAGAGAGGCTTTTGTTAGGCCCTATCCGAGTCGTAAAATGTTTACGAAGTAAATTCACAACTCTGATATTAAACAGCATTAATAAATATAAAAAGTTCTCCAATACAAAAGAAATTCAACAAGTATTACAGTGATTACAAAGCAGTAGAGCATATGCATTACAAGTTAACATCAAGACAATACATGACGTGTGCATCAAACATGAAAGGGCTTCTAAAATTCTAGACACATGTATTTACTCTCACATGTATGTTATAGCCAAAGCCCTTGAGAGGAAGCACATTTTAATGTCTCATGGGTAATCAAAATACAAAATAAAGGCTGTTTCCAAATTTACAAAAGTTAAGGATAAGGGACGTACAAAGCCTTGGAGATATCATGTAACATAAGCTTATTGAGGATTAATTCATAACAGTCCCAAATACAAAGTTACCTGTATCCAATTTACAAGTTGCATGTGTTTGTCATCATTCTCAGAACCATAATCGTGATCCTTTACGTTGTACAGAAATTTACGTAACTAGTAAGTAATTACACTAAATTCAATATATTTAAACCCAGAGTTTCAAGGGTCTATGCAAACGAATAGTTCAAGAATGTGCAAGATACAACAAGATTATACCTTAGGCTTTCAAAAGTGTGAACACAAAGATGAGTAAAGATTACTATGTAGATGGTGGCTTCCAAGCTCGCATACATTGACGTAACTTAAATTTACCTGGACCAGATGATTCTAGTCGTACAGCAAGACCTTAATACAGCACGCATGCAGCGAGGGTCTTCAAGGTCGTGTAGGACAACTCAACACTTGCTGCCAGAGGCGAACTGTACAGTACTGACAGAAACTCAGGGCAGTAACGAGGCAACTAGAGAAAGCCGCGGCGAATAGCAAAACAGCTGAGGCCTGCTTGCTGGAGCAACAGAAACCACACGTAATAACTTTGCAATTAAGACCAGAGATCACTACTTCCAGGGAATCGGCCCAACTCCCGTGAAACAACAAGATCTCGTGTCGGACTTCGTTAAATAGCAAAAAAAAAAAAAGTAATAATAATTAATTGTTATAAACTAAGCAGAGTAACTCCGCTCCTCGTCAGGCACAACGCAGAGAAAAGAAAAAAAATGCGTTAAACCAAATCATATTACTCTAAATTGAATTTCAGTGGACGGTTCCGAAAGAGTTTAACGTAAGCTGAAGATGTATTTAGTCACTTGGCCACCTACATGTTGTCCTCACTTGCCAAAAGTCCACGCAATCACCCTAAAGCGTGCGGTACATGTCACCCGCTCCAAGCTCCGGCTATTGAGAACGATGGCAACTCGCTGCAAGCATAATGTCGGCCCTGCATCTGAACCGCGCAGGAGGGGAGGGGGTAGCCGTTCAACCAGAACAACACAAGGAGAAGGGGAAGAAGCAGCTCTCTGGTTGGGCGGAGCTCTCTAAGGCCTCGGCGCCAAGTTTGAACTCTCTCGGCAGCCCCGCCTCCGGCTCAACGCAATTAGTTACCAGCTCAGCGGGTGTACTAAGTCATACGAAGTGTAGGAGCCAGGACCCTGCAAGGAATACAAAACGACAGACCTTTTTATTATATTTCTTGACAAAAAAAAAGATTTATACTTATTACTAGAGAAAAAGTTTAGACTGTGTCAAATATTATTTGACAAAATATTAGTGGTTTACATGCGGGAATCTTGCGAAACATAGTTAATTCCCATGCCTGTGTTGTGCATGTGTGCGGGGAGAGAGAGAAAGAGAGAGAGAGTGAATGAGAGTGTAAAATTATGGAAATAGGTAGAGAAATGTAGCTGTAGGTAGGTAGTGGAGAAGAGAGGAAGTGGTAGAAGACGGAGGGAAATGGTGGTAAAGAAGAGGATTAAACAGGAAAAGGAAAATGTAGAGTTGGTGTTACGGTGAGTAAATGGGGGGGGGGGGGGGGGGGGAAGGATGATAGAGGATAGAGAAAGGTGCTGAAGAAGAGAGGGTAAGGTAGAAAAGAAGATAATACATGAAGGTGGAAGGGATAGGAGGTTGAAGATGATAGAGTAGAGGAGGTTAATGGTGATAGGAGGAGTTAAATCACTATTGAGGGGAATACGAGTATGAACAGTTAAAGAGTGATAGAGGAGAATTCGGTTAGTTGAAGGATGTTAGAGGGGTAGCAGCAAGAGTTAAAAAAAATGTTAGAGGAGAAGTTGTTAAGGGATGGTAGAGTAGAAATTAGACGGTTAAGGAATGGTAGAGGAGAAAACTAGTGGGTTGGCCAAGAGTACAAGGAGAGAGAGGATAAGTAGAGATAGAGAAGATTGTAATCATATTTAAGTTGTTTCCTCACAGTGTGTGGCAAAATGTGAAGAAAAAAAAATATTTTTTTTTTGAATAAATGAAGAGCTAATTCTTCCACTTGTCAGCGAATGGGTTGCAATAAGCTGCATTTGCATGTGAACCACATTAGAAGTGATGCTTGTGGCAGGTGGGTTTCATGGAATAGTGCAGCGGTGGTGGTTTGTGGTGAGGTGGGATGTTGTAATCTTTGCACAAATCATTTGGTTGTGTTAATTGTTTGTGCATCGACTACAGATGTTTTATTAGACTGCAGTACTGTTTTAAATAGGTATTTGCCACTGTAAGAAGGGTATTTTTGTGGTATTATAAGTTAACATACACTCTTCGCTCATGGTATACAGCATTTGGTAGGAGTGATTTCGAGAGTGGAACGGAAATGTGTAACCACAGTGCTGCCACCTGTCGCGGGTGGCATGAACCAAGAAGTTCACAAAGCGAAATGGATACATTATAAAATATTAACTGTCAAATCAATTTTAACAAGATGTGCAGTATTTTAATGAAAATTCCTTTGCAAAAAATCGAACCCAAAGTCCGGGTTTAGTATTTCTTCAAGTCTTTTTTCGCTTTTATCGGAGCCATTTCATTGTAAAGTTTAGAATTTTGCCCTGCAAATGGAATGAGTTAATGGTCAGTGTAGTGGCTCTGATAAAAGCGTTCTAGCGGCGGGTGAGGAAACTACGTGCGATTCGCGTCAAGAAACGTATTTGAAAACACATTATCTTAAAGGCTTCTTGGGTTCATACGTGTTGCACTCTTTTGATTTAGATTTTTTTGTGAATAATTCTCTCTTGCTGTATGCATTGGTAATGAAGAATCAAAAAAAAAAATTATTTGATTTCAAATGTCTGATTGATAGAGACCTGCAAAATTCGCGGTTTCAATGGCCTTCAGGATAGACTTCACATACCCCTGTACACTCGGGCAAATAACGCAAGTTCCTTGGCTGCCGACTTGTAAGTCGTTTCAGCTGGTTCGTCTGTGATTCGATCCTTCTTTGGTTGAGGGTTTATAACTGGTTGGGATTCGTCCAGATGAAACAGTAAGCCAATAGCAAAATTATCTAAGAGGTATACGTATGTGTTTGAATTCTAGCCTATGACCGAATGAATCCGCGAATTTTGCAGGTCTCTGCCGAATGAATATGAAATTATGCTTGCAGGCCTGTGATGTAAGTGTTTGTCTGTTTATAGTATTACTATTCGCGTCAAGGAATGTAGTTGAAAACGCATTATCTTAAAGGCTTCTTGAGTTCATACGTGTTGCACTCTTTTTATTTAAATTTTTTTTTTTGTGAATAATTCTCTCTTGCTGCATGCATTGGTAATGACGAATCAGAAAAAAAATTATTTTATTTCAAACGTCGGATTGAACACGAGATGACGCCCGCAGGCCCCCGATGCGCGACGAGCGTTGCAGCGAGAGTGTGTGTGTCTCTTGCCGGGCAGGGCGGAGCCGCCGGGACCAACCCCCCGGGCCAGATGTACCCCGCCACGTCGCCCAGCAAGACCATGCCCCCTCCCGCCCCACAGCCCCGGAGACACCCGGACTTCGCCAAGGATCAGCCGCCCTACTCCCCCTACTCGCAGCAGCGGCCGGCCGTGTACGGTGCGTGCCGCCCTTCCTTGTCGAGCTGACGAGCATACATTTTTAATATTTTTATGGCAATAGAGTGACTGATAGAGACACTACAGGTAAATATGCGAGGAGTGTCTGGAAAGTAAGAACCGTCTTGTAGATCCCCGACAGTTCCAATACGCACGCTCTTCTTTGTCATGTACCTGTGTCACAACTAACAAACATAGATACAGTAGAGTCCCGCTCATCCGGAAACCCGCCTAATCCGAACAGGGCTAGGATAAAAAAAAATTTTTATATCATTTAAGAACTAAGAAAAGTAAAGAAAAACAAGTTTTTTTTCCGAGTGATCAATTTAAAATATTATATGACACTAAATATGTACGCTAAATGATAACGGTGTATTTTTCGCCTGTCCTTCCTTACATATTTGATGTATCGGACACTAAATACGCCTCAAAAAGACGATATATGGCATTATGTGAAAAAATTCCGGCCAATCCTAATTTTCGCTAATCCGCACAGGGTTCGGTCCCAATTAGTTCCGATTAGCGGGATTCTACTGTAGGTAGAAACGTGGATTTTTTATTTTTAATTTTAATGGAGTCACAGATAGAGAACTGCTGGTAAATATACGAGGAGTGTCTGGAATATAAGTATGTACGGTCTTGTAGATCCCCGACAGTTCCAATACGCACGCTCTTCTTTGTTATGTACCTGTGATAGATAAAAATTTAGATAAAAATATAGATAGGTAAAAAACATGGATTTTTTAATTATAATGGATTGACAGATAGAGAACTACCGGTAAATATGCGAGGAGTGTCTGGAAAGTAAGTACCGTTTGGTCATTAAAAAAAATGAAACTCGTGCAAAAAAAATGTTATAATTGAAAGTTTTAGTTTACTAGATATCAACATATTTTCTCATAAATGCCATTCAGTTCCAAGCTCTTTTCGCAACGCCCCCACCAGTTTCTTTAACCCCCTCTCTGCACACGAGCTCGCCGCCTGGTGATGGAACAGAAGCCACTTGCATATGCCAGTTCCGCTGTTTAATTTGACTAAACATAGTCCCTTTTATTTTTACCATACATAGTACCAAGATTTCCAGTAAAACGTTTTTGATAGATTAGTTTATTTATATATATTTATCTTTCCATAAATAAGCCAGTTAATATTAACTATTAATTAGTTAACATTTATTTTTGACGTGATAACATCTTATAAATCGATGAACGCCGGCTGCACGCACAAAAAATTGCCACGTTCCGCTTGGAGCCGAGCGTGCGGGAATCGGCCAACCACAGTGCGAGAAAATCTTCTATAATATCAAACCGGTTAAGGCGGGCTTTTTAAACCAATTGTTCGTGATTATATTTAAATTAAATTTGCAAAAAACTGTAAATAATATTTGAAAAATTAAAAAGTATGCAATTTTTTCATCAAAGTTTTTATGACGTTATCACGTAAACTGATCGTCCGTAAACCGGCTTTACAGACAACCCCCTTGTTCAAATAGCTTTTGTTTTTATTTAATTAGTTTTACAAGCATTTTTATAATTTGGTGTTTACCTAGTACATTAGTTTCAAGATCCACGAGCGTGTGCTGTGCGGAGTAACTGAAGGACGAGCGAGATGGAAGGGTGGTGTCGTGTGTGTGGGCGCAGGCTGGTCCAACAACAGCCAGTACCGGGGCCAGTACCCGGGCCCGGTGCCCCAGGGCCCCGCGGGGCCGGCGCCCCAGGGCCCACAGCCGTGGCCCCAGGGGCCGTCACGCCCCGCCGGGCCGGCCGCCTCGCAGCCCGGGGGCCAGCCGTGGGACCAGCACCGCTACCCGCCCGGATCCCAGCCCCCACAGCAGGTACAACCCCGAGACCTGCGCCTATCCGCCAAGCTTCGGCTATCCCCTCAGTTACAGCCGTGACCTCACGAGACACGAACTGTTACCAGCACAACTGGCACACGTCCTGTCGGTGGTCATTTATTTACTACCTCCATCTATCCAAACACAGATGGTTTATATGCAAGCTACAATCTATAAAATGCTTTAGAAAAATTTCAAAAAAAAAAAAATGAATTATTACTGGTATTGGTAAGATTTTATTATTTATTTTGGTCTGTGCCCTGCACCAAGCCATAAACTGATTGCGGACGTTCGGCAACCATCGATACATTTGCCACGCTGTAGTGGGTTACTCTCCAGTAATAAATTTAATAACGCCCAACTACAAAGAAAAACTTTATTTTCACCACATGTTTCACAGCTCCTTCCAATTCACCGTTACATGCCTCCCTCTCCCTCCAAAGACAAAGTTACATGTCCTTCCGCTGTCAATATTTGCACTTACTTCAACCAAACATACACTTCAAAGTAACATGAGCTTAACAACAAATACCGTATTTACTCGTGTATAGCGCGCCCTCGTGTATAGCGCGCACCACGATTTTTGCAACTAATTCCAAAGAAAAAAAATTGAAATTTTTTTTTTCCCATAAATAAATTTTACTAACATTTTGTGGTACCTGATTATTTAAATTGATGTGTGGTGATGCGTCAGTAAAATACATAAACTCTGCTGTGTAAACGGAAGATAATGAAGCGCTATATCGTCACAACTGGTACGTGGAAGAAAGGAAGGGAGGGAGGCGTGCCGCGCTACGTTGCTAAGCTGGCGCGGAGAACTAGATGACTCACCGGTCGCTGCTGGGACGAGGAATGGAGGAAGCGAAGAAGGTGGGAGGGGGGGGAGGGAACTGGTGACAACATTCTCTCTTTCTCTCTCTCTTTTTACTAGCTTCTGAGCAGACTTTCTGTAAAGGGGGGAGGTCTAAAAATAAACAAGAGACCATGATGTGCGAGCTTGCCCGCGCGTGTGCGTGTGTGTGTGAAACAGAGGCCTCGTTGCTTGTGCGTATGTGTGGGGGCTGGCCAGAAACGTCACCCGTCACCCGGCAGTTAACGACTTCCAGTCCTCCCCGCCCCCTCACCAAACTTTTTTTTTCCGTGTATAGCGCGCATCCTTATTTTTTTCCTTTACTTGAGGGGAAAAAAGGGCGCGCTATACACGAGTATATACGGTAGATACAAGATTTTAAACCACAAATTCATTCACTTTACCATTATGTAACAGCTTACAATAACTTCTTGCAACCTCTATAAAGAAATAGTTCCGGCACAATATGGCGGCAGCCTACAGCGATTTTCTTTCAAATGAAGTGAAACGTCACTCGGCCAATCACAGCTAACTAGGTCACACCACAGCACTTTCAAACACCTCTTGGCGCCAGCTGGGCGACCCTTCCTTACTCCTTCTTCCCAAAACCAGGCTTAACCTTAACCTTAACCTTATAAATCATCCCTGCCAGAAGTCACCAACAGAAACAAAAGGAGTTATAGAAAAACATTTAAGGAATGCAGAGACAAATATTTCAACACGAAACATAACACAAGAATAAATATTTTTTATCTTCTCAAAACCCCACGCTAAAGAATCAACATTAGGGTAGGTCAGTGCCTAACCTCCTTACAATAGGTAAGCTAGAATCTATAAAATGCTTTTAAAAATTTTGGAATAAGTGATTTATTACTCGTATTGATAAAATTTTATTATTTATATTGGTCTGTGCCCTGCACCAAGCCGTAAACTGATTTTCGTGCATTCCAGCGGACGTTCGGCAACCATCGATACGCTTGCCACGCCGAATATCCTGCAGGTAGCAGCACTGTCGTGTGGATTTCACGGTCTGAATTCAATTTTTCTCGAGTATTTTTAGTGTTTCGTTTGCAAACTGCGATGAGCACTTCCACGGTTGCAAGCTTGCACATGAAAGAAAATCCCTTGCCCCGTACACACGCCCGTTCCGACTGATGTCGCGAGTATCGGGGCATTGTTCCTGTCTTTATCCATCTCGAATAGAATCTATAAAATGTTTTAGAATAGTTTGGAAGGATAAATCATCACTCATACTGATATAATTCTATTATTTTTATTGGTATAAATTACACAGAATTTCAGACGGCATTGATTTCCTAGTTTCCAGTGTTTTGAAGTATATATAGCGGGGTGTCGTGTCCGTTTATCTGGGCGGTTTAATTATATGAAATTAATCATGGTAATTTGTAAGAATTAAAATACGATGTTTCACTGTAGAGTGTTTGCAAAATATTGGTATGTGAATTTAGGCTTTTTGCACGTATCAAAAATGAATTTGGTTTTAATAA
Organism: Bacillus rossius redtenbacheri; assembly: GCF_032445375.1. NCBI lineage: Eukaryota > Metazoa > Arthropoda > Insecta > Phasmatodea > Bacillidae > Bacillus > Bacillus rossius. Next base: position 13,696,556 of record NC_086344.1, on the reverse strand, counting down.
AAAAAAATACAGTCACAACTAGTCAAATGCTGTGAACTCCATTTTTGAGCTTATTCAATTGAAGCTGTTCACTCAACTTCACTTAAATTTTTAAGACTTGAGTCTTATGTACAGTACTCAGTTTCAACATTTAGCTACAGCAATGAAAGCTTGCATGTTGTTATGCATTACAACAAATAATCAGTAATTTCAATACTGTTGTATAAAAATTGTGCGGGTGATTGAAAACAGTGACTGATATTGACATTTAAAATCTACGAGAAATTGTTTATTTGTTTAGTGTCCAGTTCCAATTGCGGAACAAATAAATAATAAAATTCTTTCCTACAATATTGCTGGTTAACTATGGCTTAAAATAAATAAACCTGCATAACCTTTAGAACATACCTACATAAAATAAGACACTTATAAAGTAAGGTATTAATATGAATATGAAGCTAATAGTTATAAATTTATTTTGCCTGGTTAGGACAATGCTAGTTTCCTACCTCAACAATAAATTATTGTGAAAACTTTTAATAATAAATAAATAATGTAAACAGGCTTAAGTTTTGCCTATCCAAGGGATTTAAAAGTCATACCATTTCAAGAATTATATAGGAATGCTGTTATTTAATTTCTCTTTGTCAGATGTTAAATCAAAGAGTACTTTTAGTTTGTGTCTCTACATGCTAAGAGGTTATTTTGATTAACTAATAGAGAATGTTTTGTTTGTGTTGTTTGTTAATTTACCTGAAACCCACAATTTGGTGTCCATATTTTACAGCTTCTGTGCTGTTTTAGAGCTTAAGAAATGATAATTACTGTATGTGAGATACGTAATGTTTTCATAGAAATGCAAAATAATCAAAAGGATTGTGTATGTATGAAGTTATTTATTATACTGTTACTAATTATATTGCTAGAAACTCCCCCACCTGGTCACAACTTATTTCTTTTGAAGTACATTATTGCATGACACTTTTTATAACTTTAAAAAAAAAGTTTTGTTTTACTGCCACAAAGAAAAAGTTACTAACACTCATTATAATCGCACAACTCAATGAAATAACTAGTGGCATCTATTTTAGTTTCTAGACATTCTTATCTCTTTCACACTATGTCTGTCAATGATTTCTCAAAAAAAACACACACCCCCCATCACCCCTCCCTTCTTGGAACATTTTAAGAAACTGAAAAGTGAACTCAGAAGATTTAATGGCTTGCTCTCATACTCCATGTTGAATTTTGATGGTTTCTCATCATTATTTAAGGGCTATTTCCAAAATTTTAACAAACTATTTCCATTGCAGTTCTTGTTCCATCCCAATAGTTTACAGTGGATATTCACTACGTGTAATATATTAGTTGTAAAATTTGCGCTAGTAATAATAATTATAATCACATAACACTTGGGCAACTTTTTACAACCATTATATTACACTTTCTGAACATCTGTTGAAAATATTATTGACAAAACTACGTCATACCTCCGAGTGTATAATCATAATCATTGATAGTGGATTGCTGGTTGGTTGATGTTATTCTTTTTATTTTACATAAATACCCAGTGATATTCGGAGAATAAGTTTCCTATAATTTAGAAAAATAATGTTTGAAACATTATTTTTTTTCATACTGGTATTTTACACCCTTCATGAATCACTTGTTACTTAAACAGGGTTTGCTTGAAATAATAACTTATATTGCCTGCAGGAAAGATTTTACTGACAATTATTCATATGCTAGTGATAGCATTTCTTTAGAGGTGGACGAGAATGGCACTTCTACTTCGGGAAAGATATTGGATCTTTGGGATCAGGATCGGGAGCAACAGCAACTTAACTTGATACACAGGGGAAAAAAATGTTAACTATTAATATGTCTCTCAAAAACATCTCATCCATCCCATAAACACTGATTTCAAGTTCACAAAAAAATATCGACACATAAGGACAAAAAATAAGTAACACATAACGGAAATAAAAATTAACATCTTATTCCCTACTCATTTCACGTAATCTACTTTTGATCTTTATGATGACCAACTGCGAAAACTTGAAGAAAAAAAAGCTCCTATGTTTCTGAAAGAAACACAAATTTTTGGCTTGCACTATGTGGGGACGGGAGTTGTCTGGACAGAAGCCCGTGGAAGCTGCCGTGCCGAGAGAAAAAACTTTCCGGCCTGACGGCATGGAGAAAATAATTATAGGTACAAAGAATATGGCGATTCTCTTAAAATATACGACCCTAGTTAAAATGATGACTTAGTAAAAGTTATGTGAATATAAATAATTTGTGCCTAAACTGTTAACCAACTGTGGCAGGGACAAGAAAATGAAAATAATGTGTGTGACGGAGCCTTGAATGAAGTGTTTGGCACGAACACTGGTGTGTGGTTGGAACGTCCCCAGACAGGCTCTGTGAGACACTGTCACGTAGAAACAGATGAGAAAATAAGTATTTCAAATAAACGTAACGTAGATCGTGATGAAACGTAAGAATGTAATGTTTTCATAATATGAGAAATAGGTTGCGGGAAATGTTTCTATAAACAGTCGGTTTTTCTGAAAGTGTTATCCCGGTGGAGAAAAATTATTTTGCCGAAATTCAGGAATGGTCTCTCTCCCGACATTTTTTGCCGAGCCTTGAACGAAGTGCGTGGCACTCTTAGTGGTGTCTGCGAGACACTGTGGTGTGTGTAGACGTGGTGCGAGGTGTATACGTGCGTGTGCCGACGTGTTGTTGCTCTCGTGTGTTCCCAGTCGCAGCAGCAGTGGATGTCCAACATGCCGTCTCCGGGAGTGGGGCAGAGCTCCCCCCTGCGGCCACCCGTGGGGCCTCGCGCCCCCTTCAGGCCCGAGGGGAAGCCCTTCCCCATGCCTGCGCCCCCGGGAGCCAAAGTGAGCCCGCGTTTTGACATTAGCCATTCCTTCTGTTTGAAGCCTCGCGTATGATGGGAAGCCTTAAGAGGCCACTCCAGTGTTTCAGGGGCACTACGCAACCCACGTTAACCTAATAAGATTCAATGCTATTTACATTTTGCTTATAACTAATTAACTAATATAATTGATTTCGAAATGATGCTTGCTTGATATGTAAGACAACGATGCTCTTTTCAAAGCCCCTTTCTTCAAAAACGTGCATAAATTATGGTTCAAACCTAGACAATACACTTATGCATATTAGTAAAGATTAGTATACAACCGCAATTTATGCACTTTTTTGAAGAAAGGGGCTTTGATAAGAGCATCGTTGTCTTGCATATCAAACAAGCACCAAATCTTTAATTAACGTCTTATTCATCATTTAAACAAATTTCATATTAAAAATAATAAAATTTTTACCATTACAATATTTAAATTTAAGTACCGAAAACTGCTAAAATAGCACTATTTTACACCCTACGCTTTAACGGGAAGGGGGGGGGGGGGGGGGGCTCGATGCTGCCTAATGCCCCCCATACACAAATCCTGGCCACGCCACTGTGAATGTACAGATGTCGGCAGTCAGCAGCGGTGGTGGTGGTGGTGTGTGCAGGGCCCAGCCGCGAGCGCCCCGAGCGCCCCCTACCCCGCGCCGGCCCCCCCGAAGAGGGAGATCGTGTTTCCACCCGACAGCGTGGAGGCCACGGCGCCCGTGCTGTACAAGCGCAAGCGCATGGCGCGGACGGACGTGGCCCCCGTCGACGCCTGGCGCCTCATGATGAGCCTGCGCTCGGGGCTGCTGGCCGAGACCTCATGGGCCCTGGACGTGCTCAACGTCCTGCTGTTCGACGACTCGACGGTGGCCTACTTCGGCCTGGCGCACCTGCCCGGCCTGCTGGACGTGCTGCTGGAGCACTTCCGCCGCAGCCTGGCCGACATGTTGGACCGCCCGCCGGCGCCGGCCGGCCCCGGGGGCGAGTGGTACCGCCCCCCGCGCCCCGAGGCGCCCGAGGTCGACCTGGGCGGCGTGACCCGGCCCGTGGACCCGGGAGACCGGGCGCTGCTGCTGGAGTCTCTCCCCGACTACACGCTGGTCTCCCGGAGGGGCCGCCCCGTCAGGGTGGTGCCTCGCGAGGGCGACATCTTCGTGCTGGACGACCGCAAGAGCTGGGACGTGCACGGGGACGTGGCTGAGGACGAGCCGGACGCCAGCTCCACGCGCTACATCGTGTCGTGCTTCCAGGGCGAGTTCGGCAGCGTGCCGTTCGCGAGGCTGCTGCCCGACGGGCGGGCGGGGGGGAAGGAGGCTCGCGACCAGCAGAACAGGACTAAGACGCCGAGTGACGTGCTGCCGCGGATAAAAAAGGAACCTTCGGACGTCGACGCCGCGAGGGAAGTTCGGGGGAAAGTTGAGAGGTTAGAAAGTGTCGTGCAACTCAAGAAGGAAAAAACTGAAGAGTGCGAGGAGGAAGAGGAATGTTTCGCCAAAACTGTTCAGCCCGTCCCCAAAGCCGAGTCGAACGCGAGGGGCACGTTCGCGGATATAGGCTTCAGGAAGGACGGCGAAGAAAGCGATCTCTCGCGTGACAGCAACGCGTGTACCAAAATCGATGTCATCGAACCGGAAGCGAAAGAGCTCGCGGAGGACGCGGATGGCGGGTCCCCCGCGGCGGCCGTGATCGCGGAAGACGGCTCGCGGATCAAGATCTGCGACCCGGCGGGGACCCTGAAGCGCAGGCGGATGTCTGACTACGAGGACGAGTGCTACACGCGCGACGAGGCCAGCCTGTACCTGGTGACGGAGACCCAGGACGCCGTCGCCCGGCGCTGCATCTGCCTTTCGAACGTGCTGCGCAACCTGACGTTCGTGCCGGGCAACGAGGCGGAGTTCGCCAAGAACGTGACGTTCCTGGGCCTGCTGGGCCGGCTGCTGCTGCTGCACCACGAGCACCCCGCGCGCACGCACAAGCAGCGCAACTACGACCGCGACGACGACGCGGACTGCGCGGACTCGTGCAGCAGCCTGCAGGGCGAGGGGGAGTGGTGGTGGGAGTCCCTGCAGGCGGTGCGCGAGAACGTGCTGGTGAGCGCGGCCAACATCGCGGGCCACGTGGACCTGGGGCGGCATGCGGAGGAGGTGGCGCGGCCCGTGCTGGACGGGCTGCTGCACTGGGCCGTGTGTCCCGCCGCGCACGGCCAGGACCCCCTCCCCTCGGCCGCGCCCTCCTCGCCCCTCTCCCCGCAGCGCCTGGCGCTCGAGGCGCTCTGCAAGCTGTGCGTGACCGACGCCAACGTGGACCTGGTGCTGGCCACGCCGCCACGCTCGCGCCTGGAGCGCCTGTGCGCCGTGCTGACGCGCCTGCTGTGCCGCGGCGAGGACCAGGTGCTGCGCGAGTTCGCCGTCAACCTGCTGCACTACCTGGCGGCGGCGGACGGCGCCATGGCGCGCACGGTGGCGCAGCACAGCCCGTGCGTGTCGCTGCTGGTGGCCTTCATCGAGCAGGCGGAGTCGAGCGCGCTGGGCGTGGCGGGCCAGCACGGCATGGCGGCGCTGCGCGACAACCCCGACGCCATGGGCACCAGCCCCGACATGCTGCGCCGCGCCGCCGGCACGCTGCTGCACCTGGCGCGGCACCCGGACAACCGCCCGCTGTTCCTGCAGCAGGAGCAGCGGCTACTGGCCCTCGTCATGAGCCAGATCCTGGACCAGCAGGTGGCGAGCGTGCTGGCCCGCGTGCTCTTCCAGTGCTCCCGCCACGCGTAGCTGTACCGTTTTGTAACACCCGAGTGAGTGAATCATTGTATTTATTGATTTGACCCGCGAGCTGGCGTTCTGTCTCGGCCGGCTCCCGCCCCCCCCCCCCCCCCTGAAACCTTGCCCTTAGGTCCCCGTGCTCCTCGGTTCATGTTTGGTATTTACTTGTGCAAATGCTTTATATATGTCTGAATACTGAAAATCAGAAATAAATGTACATAAGAAGTAAAATTACATCCGTTGTTTTAATTATTATTATTATTATTATTATTATTATTATTATTATTATTATTATGTCATGTACAGCTATTTTTATTCTGTTTGATGTAACTCTTAGTTATAGATTGGTTACAGTAAAACCCTGTTAAGAAGTTTTTCAAGGGACTGGATGCTTAAAACTTCTTAAAAGGGAAAAGTAATTTCCAACGTAAAAATCGATTTTACTCAAATGACATGTGCTGTATTCACACAAAAATACACTTATTATCATTGGCATGCTGGAATAACGGAATAACTAATGACATATTTTTTATCAGTAAATTGGATTATTAAAACTGTATTTAATTTAATAAGCACCTTAAAATTAGTATTATCAAAACACTAGCAAAAAAAGCAATAACTAACAATTATTGTTTTAAAAAATATACGCAAATAATTCAAAGAAAGTATTAGCTGGCGGTATATGGTTTACTTTGTTTTCGTCACGTGACTTGAATTGGAAAATTGGTGTACTGATAGAACAGCCTCTAGTCCCTGAGAATGCAAGGAGGTTGATTGGTCGTGCGGCACAGGTTTCGAAGATCGTTGGCATTTCTCATTCGTCAGTTAAGCCACAAATGGGGAAAATGGTCTGCAGGTGGAACAGCCTCTCAGTCCAAACAAACGCAGGCATATGATTCGTCTAAATACACACAAGTAACAGCGTGTGGCGTGCGGCGCAGGTTTCGACGATCGTGCGCGTTTCTCATTCGTCACTTTAAACGGCGCACAGATAGAACAGCGTGTGGCGTGCGGCGCAGGTTTTTCGACGGTCTTGTTCTGTTCAAATTAACTAACGTATTGGCCCGAATATAAAGCGACCTGCAGTTTCAAGAGGCGAAACAAATGTAAAAATAATTTTGGTAGAAATTAATGTGAAAATTCATTAGACATACGTTTTGTGTTGATAAAAATCCTTTTTGCATTTATGTATACCACATTTAACTTTCCGTTTCACTTAAGCTACGAATTACTATTTAGTATTGTGTTAAACGTAACAAAGCAAACAAAGAATGCAGCTTGCCGGAACAAAACAAGTGGCTAGCTGCCATGGTGAAGCATACGGCCATGAATAACTTCGGTGACGTGACTGCGAATATTTGTCCATATTACTCTCCGACAGAGTCTCTGTCCTGTGAATTTTAAAGAATCTATGATAATTATGTTGTTTGAAAGGTTCTTACTTAAATAAAGAGTGGATTACTGTGAAATTATTAAAATAGCTTTTGAAGCAACGTACCAAATTCCTGTAAATATGGCTTCTTCGTGTGTGTTCAGTAATGTTCTTTTTCCAACAAAGAAATATGGTGGAAAGACAGTTGGCAGCCGTGAATTTCCAAACATTACATCCGAAATGTTCTTAACATTTTCTTTTTGTATACGTAAACAATTGTTCTGACAATAGCTGTGATATTTTAGTACAAATATTTCCGTTAAAAATCTGAAATTAAATTACCGTAAATGTTAACACGCGATTGTACACAAAGTACAAATATGAATTGTGTAATAAAAGGTTGCTATTTTGAGATGCTTCAACATTCACATTTTTACTCAAGAACAAATATTTAATTTTCAATGTTAAACAATTGTGAATGACTGCAATATTGGGTGGATTTATCGTTTTCCCTGTGTGAGGTAACGATGTTTTAGTTAATATAAAAAATTGTGAACATTTTGTTTAACAATTTTTCTACTGTAGCTTTCAGCTTGGAACTAATGTTAGCGGTGCCGACGTCTTGGGTGCGAAAATAAGGCGTCTTCCAATTTTCGCATCTCTCGTTTATGTAAAAATGACCGCCTTATATTCGGACCAACACTGTATTAAACGTTTGTAAATATGTAAATTTTTAAAATTAACCTTAAAAATTGTTCAAAAGCTCAAAGATAAACAATATTATTTTTTTTTTTTTTCCCACAAACGCTGAACGTTATATGCGAGTAGCATATATAAAGACAAACGTTATGAAAGGGAAATATTAACATAGGGATATATGGAAGTGATCAAAGGAATAATTTTTTTAACTTAATAAACGGGAAAACGTGTTACGCGGGAACGTCTTGAGCGAGTTTTACTGTATATATTTTCTTAAGTTATTTTACTTATGAAAGCTTTTTTTTTTTTTTGTCAAACTTTTGGGAGGGAAGGGAGCTCAAAAAGATGCCATTTTGTATGCAACAGTTTTCAGGTTATTGATTTTTGATTATTCATTATCGAAAGTTTACCTTTGTTTAGTTCTGTACTACTAGGAGAAATGTTTGTTGCGTCCAATCATTGTCATGTTTAGAAATTCTATTGGTTATGTTTGTGTACAATTACTGAACAAAGTACATTTTCATTGATAAACTCTACCGTAAAACAGGGTGAGTAAGATAAAAAGTTTGAAACATATTTTGAAACATAAAGTAGCAGAGGAGAATTATACAAAGAAGTATGTATTAAAACAATATATAATTTTTTCTGCTATATGGTGTTGCAAAGTTTGATCCTATTCACCTCTGATCCAATTAACCCCGTTTTATGGTAACAAATTTTTATGATTATAAAACTGTTGAATTCAGGATGACTTCTTCTTCCCCTTATCGAAGAAACAGGTGTATGGTGGTGGGATTACGGAAGTTGCAGTTGGCTCCAAGCACCATCGTGGGGCTTATCGATCGAGAGCTGGGGTCTCCACCCTCATTGGCACGACAGCTTTGTGTCCGTTTCGAGCGATCCAGTCGTAGATGGCAACCCTGCCTGACAGTTTATAGCAGTGAAATAATCTTCTTGGTTGTCATTTATTTGCTCACCTAAACTTATACTACATTTGAACTGTAGAGAAAATTACGTCAGGTGTTCTGCTAGGTATTTTTCGTTGTACTCTTAGTAGTTCAGGGCGTGTCGAATAACCAGTTAGCTATTGACTAGTGTGCAAGCTTCTTAGACTGTCGCCTAAATATAACACAAATTTTTCAGTTCTCTTAAAATCTACAGAACCTCATAAAGATACGTCGAGAGAAAATGCCCACATAATCTTGGTTCCCTTGGGTTTACCGTATTTACTCGCATAATGTCCGCAGTAATTTGGCTACATTTTTGACCAAAAAATTGGGTGCTGACATTATTAGGTGAAGTCCGAAGAAAAAAAAATTTTCCTTAAAATTATACGTTTTGTGTAGAGTAAAAAAAAAATTGTTCTCTCAATTAGTTTACTAGCAGAGCGCTGGTGACTGGCGACCCTTCGCAGCGGACGTGAAAAATGTGACAGGTGTCGAGATAATTGGGTGCCGGCAATTAGTGGACGCCACTCATTTTTTTGTCTTCTGTCACTCGCGTGTGCGCTCTTACGTTCAGAAGCCACAGCCAGCCTAAACAAAATAAACGCTTTGCGTTAAAAGATAATTTTTTAATCTTTCATTGAGATGGCCACTAACGGCACGGGGCAGATGTCTAATTTCTGCATTAGCCGGCGCCGGCGAGCCTCCCTCCCTGTCCCTTGCCCGCTGTGTGTATACAAAAACCGTGCGCATGTACCCCCACCACTTCTCCGCTACCTACCCTACTTTGTGACGTAGTGTGAGTTGACATGTACTGGCTTGTGCTATATATAGCCCATCCCCTTGCAACTCGCTTGATGTCGCAGGCAGCTGCGCAGTGGAGTGCGAGTTTCTGAGTCCGGACGGTTTCACCACGCTACAAAACCCTCTCAGCGACCGCTCCAGAGAAATGAACAACTCAAGGTCAAAGCATTGTTGACAGCGTCGGTAATTTTCCATCTCGTTACTGTGCCTTTCAGGGGTGGCCAAGGTTGCTTTGTCTGGTGCCGACTTTATGCGGATTTAAAAAAATTCCATTTCAAGTATTTAAAAAGAAATGTGCGGACATTATGCGATTAAATACGGTAGTCCTTCAAAACTTCATTGCATGTTATATTCCTTTATGAGACGCACAACTGCCCTTGGTAATAAATGACTTGCCTAGTTCATTTGGGCCTTCGCTCCTGATTTCACAGACTAGGATTGTTTTGACAAAAAGTATTTAAACCAAAATGGTAGGGCAAAATATGCAAAAATAGAAGGTTCCGGCTATCCTTTTTTTTCCTTCCAAAAATCAACAAACGTGTGGTTAAAGTTCTATTTTTTTATTTGTATCTAGCATTACCAATGAAGATGACAAAAACAAAAAAAGGACTAAACTTGTACGCCTTTTCAGTTTCCATTTCACCTGGTTCCTTCTTTGGTTTATAATACTACAGACTGTAGCCACATTAAATCTCTAAAGCAATTCTACTAGTGATGGCCGAGACGCCAATTTTCTCGAATTTGAATTTAGGTGTCAAGCGTCAGATGCACAAGAAATAAAAATGTTAACTACGTATGTTTTTGAAAAAGTCAACACTTTAAATGTTTGTTTCACAAACTTAAGTTTCCAGAATCAATAAATACTGTAATTTTACTTATATAATTGAATGTTAAATTACAATATCTCTGGAGGAATGGAAACAGGATAGGTAGAGCCAAGATTTTATGGTGTTATGGGGGTACAAATTTAGTCATAAATAGTGGTTTTCGTCTTCGCCGTCATTAAATAATAAAACACTTGTAACAACTTATTTTCAAATTTAAAACTTGCTTTTTTAATTGTCTTAATTATTTCTAAACTATTAATATGAATCAAAAAATCAATGAGGAATGAAAGCCTGCACTCATTATACTTATACATTTTCTTTGATATTTCTCTGCAGGCATTTAACCATGTCTGTATGGTATAAATTGTAGACTGCTCTTAAACTAATCTAAAGCTTGATGAAATTATTCTATATTTTGTAGACGAATTGAGGTCTTTCAGATGAATTTGGCTACATTTTGTTTTTTGTCTTGTATTTCGGTGACGTCAATTTTGCTGTTATTTCGGTTTATCGCTAGTAACCAAATATCTTCCCTCTAAGGATAGGTATGAAGAAAGATATATACCTAGTAAACTTCAAGTTTTCATTGTTAAATTTTTTTTTATTTATTTAATTTCCTCTGATATATTTTTTTTCTAGTCTTTTTCCTCAAGTATTGAATCCTTCGAATACTAATGATTTTATTGGCCGTCCGTAAATTCTGCAATTTACTTTAAAGTTGCATCCTTCATTTCAAATTATTTTAAAGGATAAAAAATGGAATTATTAGACTTTTTTTGTGTGTGGGTTTTTTTTATACACACAGTTGAAAATCTGTAAGTTTGCCAAATTTTAAGTTATAGTTTGTCTGGAAGTAGTCACAATCTGTATATGTACATGAGTATCGGCAGTGAATTGCTTGCTAACATTCTAGATGCTCTCTGGACGTAAAGACCTGCTGCTTTACCTTAGTAACACTTGACATACCTTATTTAACATTTACAGATAAAGCATCCCTGATGAAATGATATTTTGTGTCTTGTATTGTCGTGGGGGGGGTTTCCGGAATGACGAAAAGGAGTAATTTGGGCGCCCCCACGTGGAAGGGCACGTGGACCCGGCTACGAACTCTCGGCTCAGGGCCGTGACGTGACCCGTGTGGGGCTAGGCTAATCTCCGCCCTCGTGCGTCGTGTTCGTGGGCTCTTGAGGCGTCCCACACGCCTCGCAACTCAGGGAATTATACACGTGACCACTGAACCACACATTCTGAGCTAGTGATTTTACTACCAGCGATTTTATTACACGGCACGTTACAAAAATGGTAAAAGAGTTTTACGTAAAGTACTAAAAAAAAACACCGTTGCAGGTGATAACCAGTTTATAGGCTGACCAGGTCACCGCGTGGCCTGGCCTTGAGAGTCAATCACGTATTACGCGTACGAAATATCCGTAAACGGAAAACAATTATTTAGGCGAAAGAGTCTACGACCTGGAGCAGGCTTCGAAATTAGAAGGTTTTAGATTTAGTTAAAGATGCGACGGAAACTAATGGATCGGTGAACAAAAGAGATGAAGTACACGAGGTGCGCGGGCCGCTCCTACTCCAGGCGGCGGACGGAAACAGACTGACGAGACCAGAGCATCATGGCCGCCGGGAAGGGTTATGTTCCCGCTTTGTTACCGGGCAGCCGTCCGGTAACATACTTAATCAAACAAATATTATTTAAAAAACAAACATAATTTAAGTACACTTATTTATTTATAATTAACAACCTTTAGTTATGGTGTTATTTCTTATTAAAGTTTAAAAACTATTGGCGGGTAGTTCTGCGGATGCCCGCATGGAACGCTGCGCCGTCCTTACTTACTAAAACTTGAGGCGTGACAATTAGAGATATTTTATTACATAAAAAGGTTTATACATTATGTTTATTTTAATAAAAGAAAGGGGTCGTCGCACCGACTCTAGCACCGCCTCTTGCCGGGCGCCCAACACACACACACGCACGGGGCGGGAGGTTTGAATAGAGGGTGGTGGTGGGAGGAGAGGGGTGGCGACGGGGTGAGGCACATCGGGCTTAGGGAGGGCGTAGCCCCGGTCGACGTCAGTATGTTTACGATGTCTGGCTATCTGTATTCTTAGCATTTATTTTCGTTGCTGATTGTCTACATAAATATCAAGGGGTATTAATATTAGGAAAGTTACCGTCGATCACATAAAATATCTTCACTGAGTATTTTCACATGCCTTGGTACTCTTTAAGGGGATTAGTCGTCGCCATTTTTCAATTTAGAATATTTTGATTCCACTTGCAATGAAGCAATAGTTCTGAGCTTTGGCTACTTGTTAAAAATCAAAACTTCTGAATTGGTTTGATCTCATGATAGTTGTGGTCGCCAACACTGTTGGTAAACATGTGGTTGCAACGAGGTACAGAAGTTCTGGAATGTATGATTTATACCGTGACATGCCAAAAATTGAAATAAATATTAAAGAATTAGAATTCAAGAAATAAGGGGGGGGGGGGGGGGGAATCCAAGATGACGAGCCTAATATAGTTTAACGGCTGTTACTTTTGTTGACGTGATGTCTAATAAATCGATGAACGCCGGCTGCATGCACGAAAAAGTGTCCCGTTGCGCTGTGTCCCGTTACGCTCATTGTACGCTTGCGCCGCATCTATCTCTCTTCCACTCGATTGGAACAACCATCGATTTGACTTTTTCGAAGCACATTAAACTTGAAACACTCCCATTCGTTTCCTACTTTTCCTATCATCGTCCTATCCTTAACAGAATAATACAGATTGGGGAAGTTAAATAGCAAACATGTATAAAAGTTATACTTAAAATAATCTCTTTGTTAAAGTAATAAACATATTTGAATTAATGAGTGCAAATAAAAGTAAATTTATCAATTAAATTGTAGATTTCATTTCACTCCTTCTTTGTGTCCATACAAAATAGTGATAATTCAATTAAAAATAATCAGTTTTATTCATAAAAGTATGCAATAATTTCATCAATGTTTTGTTATGACGTCACATTAAACTATCGTCCGTAAACCGACTTTACAAACAACCAATTTTTTAAGATGTAAATATTTGCGTCGCTTTGGTATCTTCCCGATAGCAATAAGCCGATAAGTAATTGAATGGCAGGATTCGGCTTTAAACCTGACACTGCCGTCTTTTTTCCAAATGTTCACCACTGCACTTTCCTTTAATATTTCAAACCGTGAAATCATAATGTATTGGCATGTCAATTGGTTCACGGTCATTCATACCATGTTTATAAATAACTCCTCTAGGTTTTGTTTTGCGTTAATACCCAATTTCTGACGTTTATCTGTTTAACATAAATCTCTGCCAAACAAAAAAATAAAATAGAAACGACATATACCAGTACATACAATTGTTGGTTACGAACACACTGTTAATACAATTTCATTTTTAGACATAACGATACTTTCTTTTGTATCTGAGTAAAATCTTTCATTCCAATATCCACTCAACTTTTTAATAGACTATTGAATTGTTTAGTTTAAGTATGTTATTTTTACAGTTTGTCCCCCTTAAATGAAGTCTTCGTACAGAAATCCCCTATTGCATCCACTATTACATAAAACCAATCTCTTGTTCCATGCCATTATTTATTTTGAATATTGTTTGCTACTTCTTGAATCCAGCACTATGAGAGGTTAGCAGTTTAACATCAGTATATTTAGTTTTAAATGTACCTAATACCAAATGTGACATTCAACCTGTACCTGCTATAAAATAGGAAACACGTGAGCTGAAATGGAAACAGACAGTAGCGAATGACTCTGACCAAACAAAAAATGCCAGCATCTAGGAAGTTAAGTTTTCCAGAGAAGTTTTTTTTTATGGAAATTTTCTACATGATCAAGAAATTATCCGTGTTACATTTTCCCAGAAACACACATTTTATCACAACATTTCTACACAAAAGCTATTAATAAAAAAAAATACATTAAAAGTCTTTCATTACTTTAAAAAAAAAAAAAAAAAAAGTGGTTCTCAATTTGTGTGTGTGTGTATATATTGTGTGTGCTCTGGCATAACTTCTTTGTTTATGAACCGATTTTAATAATTATTTTTGCGTTGGGTTCAATATAGCTCCAAGGTGGTCCCACTTGAATGTCAAGGTCATTGCTATTGGACCTTGTACTTGGAAGAGACACCAGGGAACTCCTCCAAATTAAAATATAAAATGTATGGTTACTGAGGTATTGCTAGGTTTATGACAGTCCCAAAACAAGGTGGGTACCTAACTATGACAAATATTCAGTTATTATGGATATTATGTCAATACTATAGGTACCTTACTATAGAAATAATCATATACACATCGGAACTCTTTATTAAAAATAACAGCGTGAATATGTTGAATTAGTTAATTGTGAGTTATATGTTATAAATATAAAGGATAATTTGTTAGTATATAAGGTCAATTACAGAACAAAGTTTTCCAAGGTTTTCATATGACTGATAGCTACGTACACCTGGGCTTTAGCGAAATTTTTGTTTCCTGGGTCTGTAACAGCTTTATCAAGTGTAGTGCCCCGTAAGTTGTGCACGTGACTGTCCAGCTATAATCAAAGGTAACATTCAGCTCTCGATGTCTTCATATCCTTTAGTCGCCAGAAATGTTGCAACAATAGGAGTTACCGCAACCAAGCCATTGTCATCTTTCATTCTGCTTTCAATTGTATCATCATCAAATTTCATTAATACACATTCAGGTGATTCACCTCAATTTCTTCTCTCCAAAGAGCAGGACACTGTAATTTCTTGACAATCCCTATTGCTCCATTTACAAGCCGGTCCGAGACCGATATGTTTCGCTGTAGCAAGATCCGGAATTCTTCAGCCAACTTCAGTATTGATAATAAACCTCTGCAGTTATTCACATCTTTTGGAACGACAATGTTTGGTGGTGTCTTTCGGGTCGTTACCACAACGCCTAAATACCACAACGCCGAAATTACAATAACGCCGAATGTCAAAACTGACCACAA